>NW_028321888.1:10972831-11276248 GCF_036245765.1 Copidosoma floridanum
TAATCGTTAACCATTTTACTTATTTTATAAATATTTTTGCTTTTTAAGAATGTTCACTACATTCGTTGTGAGGTAAGAAAGGGAAAGAAAAAGAGGGGAAAAAAGTACTATGTGAATTATTAATAAAAGACATGGTATAAGTTGTTCATTTCAACAATATTCAACAGTACAGATTAAAATTTCAACTTTGTCTTTTTACATAAACTAAACTATAAGGCAAATAAAACCAAAAGAAATCAATCCTTCTTTTTTCATAACAAACTACGATATATTGAGAATTCAGAAAATTCGTACATTTTGTATAAGTTGTGAATATTCCATCCATCTTTTAAAAATATCCAGAGCATTTGGTAATCATTGAAGAAAAAAAACTTATACTTACCTTCTGTTTTATTTTTTCCTCTAAATATAGCTAAACAGGCGATTTCCGCAACTTATGCTACTTCTCTGCGTTTAATCCACTCAAAACTTTTATTTAAATCTTCCAGATTGAAGACAAAGATAAGGATCAAACATAAATCGGGTCTCATGATTCAGCAGAGGAGTAATAGAACTCAAAAGTCAAGCGTCAGAAGTATATTTACAAGCCGTAAATGTCTTCATGAGTTTCAGCATGACAGGAGCAATAAAATAAATATTGAAGTCATCAATTTTTTACTATAAGTAGTGTTAGGTTACTAACCTATTTTTATATAACGTTAAAGAAAGAATAAAAGTCTTGAGTGTACATTGGACACTAATAAAAGCAAGTCATAATACGTTGATATGAGTCAGTTTTCAGTAGAATGCTTTGAAAAGTTGTACAGTTTATTTTTTATTACAACAACAAACTGTCATAAAATTTGAGTGGATCTGCTGCTAGTTTGTCAATATAATATACTTACGAAATGACAATCAATGCAAAACTATTAAATTTAATTTATAATGGTAAATTTCAAAATGAAAAATATAATAAAAAAGAGCAAAAAGTCTCGAAAAAAAAACAAAAAATGAATAAAGTAGCTAATTCATTAGAATAGTTTTGAATTTCTAGTTGTTGTAGTAGTCTCGAACTATTTGATTATTGGATTTTGTTCCAAATTTCATTCATAAACTTATTACTGGTATAAATGTAAAAGAAACATTGAATAAAAAATGTTTTAATTATGAATGGTTAATATTAAAGCATTGTAAACAAAATGTTATTAAATATTATATTGTAATTAAATGCTATTATATGTAAATAAAAATAGAAGACTTATATCTGTTGTATGTACTGCTGGTAGTAAGGAACGTACATGTAAAAAAAAAAATTATTTGTTGCTTACTATCTGATATATACTCACGTGTTGTAAACAATACATTCTTTTCAATATTCAATTGCTTCATTACGATAGAGAAACTAAATTTGTTAAGAGGTGTTGTTTATTCCCAACGGTGTATTTAATTTTTTTTAATTTTAAAAAAATAACATAAGAAAAAGTTTCTTGTTAATCAATTACTATTACGGTCGGTTCTTAAGGAGGCTCGATACATATCATCGACAATAGTTGGGAGCTCTTATCAAGTTTTTGGTTCATTGTATGTGTTATCAAAGACCAATGTACGTATTCTGAGTGATCTCAGCCACGTAGTTATTAAGAAATTTAAAAATAAAAAGTGAACAATTTAATATGGGCTGTTATGGAAAATTCTTATGACCTATTAAAAATGTACCTTAGCAATTATTATTATAAAAAAAATGTAATTCAATATTTTAAATACTGTGGATTCACATGATCCTTCTATTTCTATCAGTATCCGTACTAACTTACGAGAAAATCATGATTTTAAAAATAAAGAATAAGAACTTTGGTTAGGTGTATAAGATGGATGCATTTATGCCAAAGTCAACCTAAGATTTTGTGAATTTACCTAAAGTCATAAGACCAAGGATGAAGTAAGAGAAGTATTACTGTTAAAAATTTTTTTTATTGGAATCTATGAAGTACTGAATTAAAATTTTTTGCTCCAAATAATGCGTGTTTTGAGAATAAGAACGATTTTTAAATTAAAAACGTATCTTTATTGAATCTAACTGGTAGAAAAATACAGCTGTATCTATAAAATGTAAGCGAATAAAAATGTTGTCAGGAATTATCATTTAAAGTCACTGTTTAATATAGAGATTTAAAAAATAAAACAAAGAAACAAATCGTTGCTGATTTTAAAAAATGTCACGTTTTAGCGAATGTTGTTAGACAAAATTATTTTTTTTAAAACCAGGTGTGGGTCTCGGGACCCCTGGAAGTGGTGAAACTTCCAACTTAAATGTTATAAAGCTTCGTATAACAGAAACTGAGAAAAATAGAGGATACCTAATTTTAATAAGTATACCTCCATGTTTGTTATAGTACGTGTAATAATACATGTATGAACTGTTTGTCATGTAATGTAGAACGAAACAAAAATGTTCACTATACTGCGCCGAAACAAGGTACTTTTTTCTCGTTACGCACCCTTTAATTTAAAATTACTATTCGAGCATTTGATATGACAACATATTATTATGTACAATAAATTTTTTTTGAAATCATTGTATCCGACACATAAAATGTTTTTTTTTAATTTTGGCTACCATAAAAATAAAATAATCCACTCTATCTGATTGAGATTAAGACAATAGACATATACTCTATCTGATTGAGATTAAGACAATAAACATATAGCTATTTTCCATTGTAAAGTTGCATTTTTCATTCAATTCGTTTCCTACAATTACTTATAATTTAGAATTAAAATTTACTCGTGCTTAACTAATTTCTACTAATGTCAAAATTAGTAAGAAGAGTATAGGTTTTGGTCACGTGACAATTATTCTATATAATACATGATATAGAATAGAAAATAAATCAATGTATAGGTAGGATATGTAGGATGTAGTTTTGCCTTTGAAATATGACTTTTATTATTTATAGAAATATTACGATTGTTTGTCTTAATATATGTGACATACATTTTTGTAACTCAACACTTATTTTCTATACGGAGAATTATGTTTGGCCTATCTGGATTTTTTTTATATACAACTGTTTTATAATTTTGAGAGGTTATGTTGTAACAAAAATTTTTAAAAGATTTCGTCACTAACTGTATTAACCTTCCAAACATGCCATACTAAATACAAAAATTTTTTTGATTTGTTCTTTAGAAGATACATTCAAAAAACAAGAAAATTTTTGTGCATAGTCCAGCCCCTCTCTATTCATGCCCGTTGATTATGTAGTTCCCCTAAGAAGACTTTGGTCATTTTGGGTATATCTAGCTTCCTTTTCAAGATATGACCGTGTTTTGAATTTTGAGAGGTTATGTTGTGACAAAAAAATTTTCGAAGGTTTTGTAAATGTTCATATTAATTTTTCAAACATGGCATACACAACAAAAGTTTTTTGGACTAGTTCTTTTTTAAATGTAGTCGAAAAAAGAAATAATTGACGTTGTGTTTGTGCATAGTATCACCCCTCTATATTTGTGTGCCTCAATCATGTAGTTCCTCCTTAGAAAACCCGTAAAAATTTTTATTTTAAGCCAATTTTGTTTCCCTTTAGAGATACAGCGTTTTTTCTTGTTTTCAAAGGTTAAGTTGATGTATTATACACTTATTATACTTTATGCACGTTTTTTAAAGTACATATACATGCATAAAAGGATAAACAGAAAAGAAGAACGATTTTTACTATGTTTTTTTAAAGACTATGAAGAAATCGAGCGACGTTTTGTGTGAGATATTATTTAACTGATAGTAGCTAAGCTGTAACAGAGGCTCGTATTACAGCCACGTTACCATTTTTACCGTGCAACAGTAGATATAGAGTACTACCCAATTGCAAAGCGCCAATAGAACACAATAAAATTTTTCTAGTTTCTATGGTATTTACAAATATACGATTAAAATTTTTATTGGTTCTTATAAGTGACTTATGAGCTTAAACATTTTCATGGATTTTCATAAGGCAATCCTAATAAACGAAACTGGAAAATAACGGACAACACTTTTGTTTGGATAATCTTCCAATTCCTATTTTATTTTTTATTCAATAAACTGGGTTTTTTGGCTTCGTGCTTTTTTTCCATAATAATGCTTATTATTTAATCATCCTACCATCATATTCGTCCTTCCTTGGGTAAAGCAATATTATATTGTAAGGTAAAGTGACTGTCAGTTTTTCTTGTTTCATCGTTTAGTTGAATTTTCATTGAGCCTACAATCGTAATAAGAAACCTCCTTAAATCCGGTGGGCTCGCTGCAGCTTCCGCCCCTCTTCTCCCGAACGGACTTGCACGATGGAAGACGACAATTCAAAACGAGCGAAACATGAAGCACGTGCGAATGACCTCTCTCAGCTCAAAGAGAAACCAGAACTAGCTCGTATTTTCGTATATATTTTTTGTATGTATTACGTAGCTGTTAGGTTTGCCCAGCGCAGACTTTGGAGAGGATCAGTGATTCCTGGTTGAATGCTTGGAGTCGAGAGGGTAGTATAGGGTCGTCGGTCACCTTCCAGCCTTGCGAAAAACAACTCCGCAGGTGACGTCTGCTAGTGAATGGCTGACTTGGTTTAATAGTGCCCGTCTTTAGTTAATATAGTCTTTTAGTCGACAAATTGCTTCCGGAAATGGTAGTAAAAATATATTTGTTGGCAAGGTAGTTTAAACTTAGGTAGCCCCTAAAAAGAACCGATGAAATTGATGTTTAAGTATGGCCCTAAAAAGCGCCAGTGGTGAAACTTCCAGGCTATTCTTTATTACTATTCCTGATGATGAAGAGCTGGCTACGGGTTGCTTGATTCTTACCCTGGAAGTCTCGAGTCTTGATGTACGGAGACTGTGATGGAGGGAGGTACGCCGCCGACCAAAGAATATCTCGTCTCGGGTCGTTCCCCGGAGAACCAACCGCTCATCGTTAGGACCGGAACATGTGGGTAAACGCGTTGGGGACGCGACGACCAAGAAGGTAGCCGTTGTGGCTGCGTCCTTGCCCCTCAGAGCTGTTTTCCTTTGCTTACATTTGTAGCCAAAAATTCTCTCACTGCACCAAGTAAGATGGTGGGACTGCCACACAACTCTGAGGAGTTGGTGCAGATTGTGCTCTGGCAAGATAAGTCTTCTGGGATTGTGGCAGAAACGGCATCGGTTGGAATTAATTTTTTTTTTTTTTATCGCACTCGTCGAGATTCAGGGTAAATGGACACCTAGGTTCCTTCCCCCTTAGAGAAGAGTGTCGTCCGTAACCGGGATACCCAGCTGCAAGACTATCATCAGCATTCTCTATACAGCTCGTTGATCTGCCGGAACTCGACTATATCACTATTGAGACGCTCCGGCCTATTATGACCACACTTATTTAATTATGTTGCAGGTAGCTTCGATTTTATGTCGACGCCACCTAGCGAATTTAACTGAACTAAAGTGAAAAGCTGGCGTATTTTTGCAAAACTTTGAGCTCATTTATTGCTATTGTTATTCAATTTTTTAAGATAAAAACTATACTAAAACTATCTCGGAAGTATCATGAATCAGTGTACAAAGTTTCATTAAAATCGGTTCAGTAGTTTTCATGGTTAGCGATTACAACGGTTTTAGCGACTTTGCTTTATATATTAGTAAGATAGTAAGATAGTAAGATAATATATACATGCATATATACACATATATATGTACATCGTGTTTTTTAATTATATCTTTAAGCTAATCAACAAAAGCCATATTAAGTAGTATGCCAAGTTAAAAAATAAATATGTTCGACATGAATTAACATAAATACATACCCGAAGTTTAGGCATGATCTGGTGGCCCGTTTATTAAATATTTTAATTGAAAGTAAACGAATCATGTAATGTAATTGTCTCGCATAAAAAATATGACAATGTCGCAAACTTGCGCGCGAATTCGAACATACGTTAGAATTAGTACGTACGAAGATTGCGCTTAAAGTAATAGATTAATTAAAAATTAAAAACTTTATCTTTTTTCAAACAAAACATGCAACATTTTTACAAAAAGACTGTAAAACAAATTATTATCACGTGAAATTTAACAACACCAATATTGGGTTATGTTGCAGTTGCAGATGCGATCGCACATAACAAAGGTGCGACGTTGCCGTCATCTGCATCCGTCAACTCCACTCGTATCACTAACACAAATTCCGATCGCTATAAAGTTGGCTACGTCTAATGCTCCAACATTCCTATTTGGAAGTAGTGTCACCATAGTAACAAAAGAAAATTCATGCCGGTTCAACGTTAAGGAGGCTCCCTCGTGACAGTTTCCGGACCAAGACCAGATGAATTTAATAGTTATAAATCTACTGAATTCAATAAAATAATTGTTTATATCGCTTACTCTGCTAAATTTCAAGATATTATTAATTTATCGTAGCGCTTCCTAACACGTATTCTTATGTTGGAGCTCGCACTTGTAATGGAAACAACTTAAAAACTCTAATAAATCAACAATTCCCGTAGTAAGAGAACACACGTTTTGTAGAAAAAAACCTTCTCTTTCGAATAACACCTAGCAAAGTAAGTGTTACCCTGAAAAATTTTGATATATTCTAATAAAAATTGATCAAGTCATTGTATTTATACAGGTTAGCCTATGTTCTCTTGCGCCAGTGATGCCAACTATACTTGAGTTTGCGAGCAAATTTTTGTGACTTACGACGTGAGTTGGCATTTCTGCACGAAGGAGCCTCCTTAAATCGGTTCATAATTACTTAAAATAATTGAAATATAACGCTGGCAAAATAGTAAATATTTTGCAGTTCGGACTCGTTGAAAGTCATTTAGTTAAATAATTAAGAACGCCATGATGCAAAGGGTGATTTTGAATTGAACATTATTAATGTCTTCTTACGACTTGTTCAGCTGTTAAGTGAGTCACGTGGATAGGTGACTTCTAATTCGCTAAATAAAGTGAGATCTTACATTAGTACAGACTAAAAAATGTTATCCAGTAAATTGATATTTATAATGAATAAAGGATATAAAGCAAAATGAATAAAAGATACATGTTAACAACTTTAATTTACTTACTTGACATCAAATACCTTTTCATTTTCTTTGAAAAGGTTATATGTTCAGTCAGTATCTGTATTAACGACATTCAACCAACAAAATGTGTGTGAAACAACTGGTCAAAACAATAATTTACTTTTCACAAAAGTCAAACTATATTCATAAATATTATTTTCGATGCTTTATCCACCCTTAGATATAATAGACTGATTTTTAAACATGCATGATTGTTAAAAACTGAATTTAATTTTTTATTTAATTTCGACTCAAGCAGTTATCAAAGGAACCACCTCAAATGAGTTGAAATAATATGCTTAGAGTTTTATAGTGAACTCAGTACTTGTAATCTGTTTTTTAGTCAGATTTTGATCATTCTTTTATGCATATTTTTATTGATACCCAAAAATATTATTATTATCGTTACTATTATTATTACTATTATTATTATTACTATTATTGTTATTATTATTATTATTATTATTATTATTATTATTTTACAGCAATGTTGACGACACTTGCTATCCGGCTTACTAGAATGTAAACGGCATAACATTATTGTAATTGCGCCTGTAACATGGCTATATGGCCAACTTCTATGTATACCGAAACACGCAATAGTTGTGAATTGCGCCAAAATCTGCGAATCATCTAAGCCGCCTATAATCAAAGTCACCGACGCCGCTGCTTCTTTGGAGGGCATAAAAAGCCAATGCCAGTCGATGTTAATTACTTTTGCCATCAGCAACGAGTCTGGCACTTTGGCTAGGGAGCTCTTCTCTTAAAAACGCTAATGTACCTTAATACATCGCAACAAATGGCGAAATTATATTTGATTACGACTTTTTACATATTATACCTTTCACTTTATATATTACTCTGGCTAAACGGAGGAACAATAGGCTATTATAGTTTTCCCCGTCTACCAGTGACTTCTCTCTTGTGTTCCTCGGGCAAAGAGCGGATCTCCAGGGCAGGGCGAACTGGAGCTATCCTCTAGGTAAGGTAACTGGGGGACCGACATATCTTTCAGGCAGTACGAACTGGAGTGATCCCGGAGCATTAGCGACTTGCCTCACCTGACCGTAGTATAAGAGAGTCTATAAACCATTACTTAGTGATACCATTAAATTCGGGACTGCATTATATAAGGATAAACAACTTTTTAGTCGAATAAACTATTTTACGAGAGTGATAGAAAATGTACATCATTAAAATTAGTTTGCCATAATTTTTTTAACTTTTTTTTCTGTTTTTTTTTGTTTGTTTTTTTTTTTTTTTTTTGTTTGATGGAGCGGGGAGGAGAAAATCTTCATAGACACCTCAGCTAATCCGGTGGTAGTGTCCAATTCACCCGGTGTGCCTACCAAATAAAAACTAACCTCCCCGCATGGGACAGGTCCGTGAGGACCACTCCCCTAGAAGACAAAAAGGCATAAGAGGAGAAAGAAGAAGGAAAATAACGGAGAATTTCGGAGGCCGACTCGCTCTCGAAAATATGAGAGGAGGGGGCATTTACGCATCTGGGCGAAGCTTGAATCTTGGCTTGCGCCGGAATTAAAAAATAGAATTAGGATATACTTTGTTCCCGAGGCTCATGTTATTTGGTTTAAGTGCTTTAGAATGCATTAAAGTTATGAGGTTAAAGCATCTGACGTAAATGATTAGGAGCTTTAGAGCTTGGGAGTGAAAAATTTTATAATACTTTTTATTTATAAGCTAAGCAAGTTATTTCAGTAATTATTTTTTTTCAACCTACAAATACCATAAAAATGATTTACGATTTATTTCCTTTTTTGAGATAAGTAGCTCTTAGTGTTAATAAAAAAAAAGAAATTACTACTCATGAAACTCCACATCCTGGGTCGTTTAAGTGTCTTAGAGTACAGGGTTATGGGGTTGAAGCACTTGTGGTAAAGGGTAGGTAGTCAAGAGTTCGGGAGTGGGAAACTTTATTTATGATAATCTTTTATTTATGACCTCACCGAGTTATTTCATTGTGTGATTTTTTGTTCAGTCTACGTACACTATTAAAATGATTTACAAATTATTTCCTTTTTTTTAGATAAGTAGCTCTTTTATTATTGACAAACTAAAATTAACAACTAAAGAAACTCTGCATCCCGAGTCACTTGGTTTAAGTGTTTTATATTACAGGGTTATGGGGTAAAAGGTTAGAAGCTCGAGAACTTGGGAGTGGGAGATTATATTTGTTAATAATTTTTTATTTACAAGCGCTTCACCGAGTTTTTTCGATAATTGATTCTTTTTTGAACCTACAAATACCATTACAATAATTTACAAGTTATTGCCTTTATTTGAGATAAGTAGCTCTTTTATTGTTAATTAAAAAATGAAGTTACTGACTACTTGAAATCCATGCCCCCGAGTCATTTGGTTTAAATGCAGAAGAGTACAGGGTTATGTGGATCAAGCACGTGGGCTAAAGGGCTAGGGGACTTGAATTTAAGTTTATTGGTTTTAGAACGTTTGAATTTGTCGGTAGGTGGGTGTCCCATTGGGACCCGCTGACTATGCGCACATAATATAAGAAATTAGTTACGAAGAGGTGCGAGCGAAGGATCGTGAATCAATTTGTGAGCATGTGATATCAATCCCCCGAGCTACAAGATCCAAATCCTAAACCACTACACTATACCGTGGCCTCTCGTATGAAAACATTATTTTAATAGGTTCTGGGCTGAATACAAACGTTCCAGTAAAACGAAACAATTTCGTGATGAAAATTAGTGATTTGGCCAACATAATTCTGGGTGAAATATATTATTACGAAGAAAACTATATGATGAAATAGTAAATAAATTTTCCATTTCACTTTTAACCAATAGAAAAGTTTGGGCTTG
Organism: Copidosoma floridanum; assembly: GCF_036245765.1. Taxonomy (NCBI): domain Eukaryota; kingdom Metazoa; phylum Arthropoda; class Insecta; order Hymenoptera; family Encyrtidae; genus Copidosoma; species Copidosoma floridanum. Next base: position 10,982,730 of record NW_028321888.1, read on the forward strand.
AAATGTGTAAAATTTTCACACGTTACTGAAGGAAATGTAAAAATAAAGGTACTAAACTATTTTTTAAGATAAGCTTACTAGAAATATCGCTTTTGTTTTAGGTTACGTAGAAGTATTGTTTTTACACCAAAAAATAATATAATAAATAAAATTTGTCCAGTAGTTTGGAAGCACTATGATGTAAGTTTGAAAAATTTAGGTTTTAAGGTAGAGAATCATTAGGTTTTAATAACTTGGGACTTGATTTTTCAACTATTGTAGGCTCTCTACCGCACTTATTTATTAAAAATCTCTCCTGCCGGCATAATATAAATCTAGACACCTCAGCTCAAGAGTAGAACAGTCGATTGACCATCCCATGCAACCCCCGTCGTTCTGAACTCGAATTTAGTCAATAAAAATCTAGAAAAAAAAACGTATTTGAAATTTTTACACATAGTGGGATTCGAACCCTGATCCCCTCGGATATTGATAGAGAAGTATGCCCTATTTAGACTATTGAGCCATGAAATTATATAAATTACAGCTATTAAAATTTTAAGCCTAGTTTAATGGTTTTTTGTACTAAATTTAGTAGTACACGACTGCAAGTTACAACTGTGAATCAAACTAGAACGAAAGCTTTTATTCTAAAAATAAGTTTAAATTGGGGAAGTACATCTACATTAATAAAATGATCAATCATAAGTATATAGTTAAAAAAAAAGGTCAGTTATACAAAACGTAATCCCAAGTCAAAGTAGAAAAAATACTGTTTCAATGTATTGATTTAAATATAAAATGTTCTAAATTTATCTTCTCGCATGATAAAACAAATTTTCCGACAGTTGTTTTAAAATTACTGATATAGTAATTTTACGTACACTAAAACAAAAATTTATCATCGTTTTCTTAGAACATACTCTTTTGTCTACGTTTGTTTAGATATCAATTAAGGATGTTTAATGATTTTTTTGGTAAATATGCAGAGAAAACCTGTCAAACTTTTAAGAATAAGTGATGAATGTAGCAGGTAATTGCGTGAATTTTTCAATACTTTTTACCTCGAATTTTGTTTTTCCAATAAAAAACAAGCCTAAATCTATTGCTATTTTTAAAAAGCTATTCTTTTTTAGTGTTTTCTATATATGTATGTAATATAAATTTAAATTCTATAAAAATGATTGTGTACGTGTTAAGAAGGCTATTTTCGCTAAACTGAAAGCAGATCAACTACATGTTAATATTTATTTAGCTATATGCAGAATTTGGAGAACTGTTTCTTGTTAATGAACAACTAGGAAAGTATTTTGCGTTCATTAGAGCTTTTCAAAATTTAAATTAATAAAAATTTTGCAATTTTAGACCGAAATTTTTTATTATTTAAACAAATGATGGACCAAATATCATCTACCTATGTGATAAAAATAAAAAAAAGATTTTGATGGGCAATTATAAAATGATAGTAGAAAACTAGAAAAAAAATACATTTTTTGAGTTTTTTTTTCGCATTGCAACTTGCAACACCATTTTTTTGGAGATACTAACGAAGTAACGAACAAGCTTAACTGTGCGTAACTGCGTAATTATATAAAGATTTTTTTTCCAAATCTACTGGCCTACACATGTATATTGCCATTGTATACATGTCTTTTGTCAGTATGTCACAGTAGGTGCTGCTGCTCTCGGTCGGAGCGAGAAGCAGCGCACGCGGCACGTAATATCCCCGCAGTCTACGTTCAGACGTTCTACGCTGTGCGTCCTCATGTGCCGACGTAACTGCTGCAGTGCCCTGTAGTGCTACCGTACACCAGTGTATAGCCGCCGTGGCTGTTTAGTAGTTCTGTATATGTGCTAGTGCCTGTACGCCCGATCGCACAATGGCGATGCTCTGGCTGCTGCATACCATTCCTGCAGCTGTCGTACGTCAGTTACTGCTCCGAAATACTGCACAGTCCCCTAGTCAAGCTGTTTTGCTCTGCTGAGGATTTGTTTACAGGGGACAGAGGTCGCAGACTTCCCGTGAGTACTGTACCTATACCTGCTTATACCCTATTGTGCACGGCTGCTGGTGCAAGTGCCGCGCCTCTCTACACCTCTCTGATTGTATTATTGTTCCAATCGCGTGCGTCGTGAGATTTTTCATTTGGAGCAGATGGTAGTGCTTTGTTATTACGGACCTCGCCCGAATTCTGAGCTTTCAAATTGTTGTGACATGTATATCGATGTGTACCCACCGGCGCGTCATGAAAAGCGATGATGCACATCAGGACACTCGCTGATGGCCTCGCTTGTCGCCCCATGGGCGTCAAATCGGAGTACACCTCGCTTGCTGTTGGTTCTTTTCACAAGCTTCGTGCTCCGAAATCCTTTGACAGTTTATTTTTGCAATTTTCTCATTATTTAAGCTGTCCCAAAGCTTTCCTCCGTTCCACATACTTACCTGTGTGTTTACGCGAGGATATATATACTTCATATGTTGGCCAATGCAATATATAATCCTGTCGGTGACTAGACACCGCAAAGGCAGTAGAAAGTGCTCTCGGATATATTATAAGTAAGTAATAGTTCGAACGTGCACTGGTTTGGGTATACACAAAAATGTGCATGAGCGCACACGCGCGTGTGGGTGAGTGTGTGTACGTACATGATCAGATCATCAGATAGACCCAGAAAGTGAATGAGCGTCACGAGTGAGCGAGAGAGAAAAAGATATCACTTGGGGTCTCTCGGGCGTTTTGCACACCAGAAGGAGCAAGCGCGTTATATAGACGCCTGTTTTATACTTACACCTTACAGCGCTATTACCTACAACCTTGCGTTGCTCTCTCTCTCGCTTATACTTTTCTGTAGGAACACCTCCGCCCTCCGCCCCCCTCGTGTTGCCTCGTCCGGAGAGAAAATGCGAGCTGAAAAAACTCGTCTCTTCTCCTGGTGTGCGTGTGCCACAGCTTCCTTCCCCTTTTTCTCCTCTTTCGTCTCCTGCACGCGATGCCAAAGATATTCTGCCTCCTTCCCGGTGAATGCAGCTTCTTGTCGTGACCTCACAGCCACCACGGTGTATTGACGTCCGTCCTCGTCCCTTTTCGCGCCCTGAGAGTCGGGATTATTCAACTTCAAACCGAAGGATTTCTTTTCAACAGTGGATTATTGCACCGCGTTTGTAAAAATTTCGTTGCATTATTCTGGTAATCAAGCCCGATTGCGGTTAATTGAGGACGAACCGTGTAAAAGTAATTAAGCCGGATCGAATGGGACTGTAGAAATCGCGTGGACGGTGTTTCGTCGACTTTCTAGCGCTCGAGTTGCGAAATTAATGCGCCTGATTTTGCAAAGTGAAAAGCAGCTAATATACTCACGAGAACTCGAACGCCATACACTTGGGTTTTTTCCTTTTTTTTTTTTTTGAAAACCGGTGAAAAAATTTTACAACGTCATTTATTTGAAATACTTAAAGTTTTATATGGCTCATTAGAATTACGCGCGCTCCGAAAATTCTCTGTGCCTATTGGGTAAATTGTGACTGTTGCCTAGGTGTTGCTGTAGTGTTTAAGTAATATAGTATCGCCGAACAAATGACCAATTTCTCTTCATACCCGACCCACTAAAATGAAACTGCAAAAATCGAACGATAAGTGCCATAGACAAAAAAAAAACGATGGATAAGAAAAACAGTGTAGCTACCTTGTTCAGGAGAGAAAGGAAATATGGGCAAGAGCCGAGAGCACACATAAAGTATAGTCGACTCGAGAGCCACTCTTGGCCGGACGATAAAAAAAAAAGAAAAAAAAAGACACTGACGGCGACAAGATCGACGTCCATTGACAGCGGTTAATGGCGTAAGTCGTCAGCGAGGATTTAATTGTAGTAGGCGAATCGTCATTCATGCGCGTAGCGGCGTACACTTGTAACGAGCCGACAGAGAGTGAAAAGAGTCGCACGAGCGAGAAAGTGAGCCTTGGCTGGACCATGCACGAATCTGCACAACTGCCCCCCCGACGACGCGACTCCTACAGAGAAAGTTGTTGCTCTCTTCGCGTACATGATCCATAAGGTCAAAAAATGTGGGAAGGGGCGAGAGCTTTGAAACTGATTGCCGCACGATATCGAAAGTAAAATTGAGGGAGAGAAAGAGGGAAGCAACTGTGTTATATGAGTTCCGCTTCCATCGATCTCTCCCCAATTTTGCGGTGTGCAATGTCATACTTACCGAGCGTGCGCACAACCGCAGATCCTTCCCGCTGTCAGAGCTAGTTCCTGGAAATTGTTTTTCTTTATGACATGCGTTAAAACACGATTTAAGACAGTACCTTTGTTTTAATTTGTCTTTCAAGTCTCTCGAAAACTTCCACCGCAAACGCAGTTGATTATGTTCAAGTTTGATTACAGTGGAAGCGCGTCATAGAGTGCCAGGCCATGCACTGATATACGTAATCAAGAGCTGTGATTCATTACTTTGATCAGTACCCCCCGAGAAACCATACATTCTGGTAGGGTGAATATTGTCTTTGACGTGAGTTCATTTTTTCGAAAGAACGTGAATTAGCCGTTTATAAATGGAATAAGAGGTGAATATAAATATGCCGTAAAAAAACAGTCCCAGTTCGAGCGATAAGTCACTGTACTCATCAACTGGCAGGCCATTGATAACATTCCAGATATCTCGTGATTTTATTGTTATTGTAGTTGAACCATGCAAGTGTGCTCTTTCCGTTGGCAGGCAGTAATGGGAATGTCTCCACGAGGCTCCGCGTTGAAAAAAATTTGTACTAACCTACCTAAAAAACATCCGCTCTCTCGATAACGGGAGGAGCACGGGTGTTTGTATTTTAAGTACGGAAAATATTTTTCCCGCTTCTGGCGTTTTTCGTAACCTTTGGACATTAATTTTTTGAAAAAGCAGAGTTCGACGCATAAGCGCTTTCCAACCGGGGCTATGTAACAGTTGTTTGGATCGAGAGATGGCCCCGGCGGCGATAGCGCTCACGAGACGAAAATTAATGTTTGTCAGTCAGAAATTTTATGATGGTAGAACAGAAAACGGCCTAATACTCGGCGTTGGTAGAAAAACAATCCACAAGTTATCAAGGCTCTAACTAAGGAAACCACTCTCACCTGATTTCAGCGGTTTCAAAGAGATTTTTTGGTATTTTGTAGATATTCTTTTTCCATGTGCCAACGTGCACTTATCAGAAGTAGTTTCCCTTAAAAACCGTTTGAACGTTTATGTATATCATTTTTTTAAAACCGTGTAAAAAGATTTCACCATGCTTTTTGGAACATGTTAGTTGTGTACTTTTTGTTACTTTAAACTTGATGAGGTATTTATTTATTAATGTTGCGCACAATAAGGTGTTACCAGTGAAAATAACACTTTAATCGACAATTTAAAAAAATAATATCGACAAACGAGCGTTTGCAGTACGTTTATCCGTTATTTCTAAGACTTGCAAGTCTACGCTTATCTGTTTACCAGAAGACACGGCCATCGTCAACAATACAGGTGTTCAAGAAATTAATGGAATTCATAAAATCATCAACTTTTTTTGACGCCATAAAAGCGATTCCTATAGTCCTTTAAGGCCATCCAATTCGTGCCGTTCAAGGTCAGCTAGCGTATCCACTGTGAGTATTGAGAATTCCGTATTATCGAAAAACAAAAACAGTTGGCTGCATCGATTACAACTGGCGATACTAACTAGTGAACATTTCCATATGAGGGAACTAAGCTAGTAAATATTTAAAAACTTGCGTTCAAAACAGTTAACTTACTTAAAAATTCACAAATGTGATTTTAAGGATATATTCAAAATTTTCAATGATTGACTGATCAAGTATAAACATAATTGATAGTGTCGGGAACCTGATACTTTTCTCTCCGCTCTCATTTCAAAAGCGATTTTTTCTTTCATCCATTTTGTAGCATTACAGGGAGAAAATGCGTATACAGATTTTTTTGTTAATGTTAATTCGTTTATGTATCAATTGTTGGTTAATCCTTCACACACTTTGTGTGCGTTTTTAAATATTTTTTTGTGTGTGAATCGATCGAAATCAATGCTTACATTATTAATTTAATCCATTACGTCACTGGCTCGGTGAGTCGTGTGTCGCAATACTCAGCCTATAGCTGGAGTGGAGAGGTGTTTGGCCCCAAACACTTGTGCATTGTACATTTATGTATCCATGTAAGTGGAGTCGTGAAGAGGAAACCTGTATCTACATAATACATGACAAAGTCTGTGAAAAGTAGTCGTTTTCGGGGTCCAGGGCTGGCTTAGATTTTTTTTTTTCATGACATGTATATCCTTATAACCATAATTCACAATTCTTTTTATTACCAGCTCTGGAGAGAGTTAACAATAAAAATTTTTAACAAACGATTTAAAGAGTGTTTTACATTATAAAAATATACAACATTTGATTAATTCAAAATTTTTTAACATATTACGTACTATAAAAAGGATACTTCTTATAATAATTTTTTTAGTCGTCCAGATTATCCTTGGTATAAACACTGCATGATTGCTATTAATTTGTTGTTGTGTCTTATAAAGAAACCTAATTATTGTGAATTAAAATTGTTTTTAACTTGTAAGGCTTCCTGCCTCTTTCAACATGCTTTTTCTCACCTGTCTCGGTTTTTGAATGCATTTTGAGTCAATCTCAAAGTATATAATTTGTGTTTATTTTCAAACATTCTGAAAATATTTTCTTCTTAAAACAAGTCACAAAATCTAAAAAAAAATGTGTACAGTGAATTTAATAGAAAAAAATATAAATTTTATTCTGAGATTAAAGCATAATATATTGAAAGCTTAACAAAATTTCAAAAACGTGTGTTGCCAGACTTAGATTATAGAAAAATTCTTACGTCAATTCCAGGACCAATAAAAGTAAAAAAAATGGATAAAAGGCTGTATCTTATACGTAAGTTACAGCCATGCCTTGACTCTATAAATAATTTTTTTTCTGCATACCCCCGCTGAAAGTGCTTCATATATGACCTGCTCTAAAACAGATAATCAGCTCTTTCGACGAGGGTATGCAGAAAAATAGTATACGCACCACGTTCGGAGGTTAAGAAATGTCGCCTCGGGGGTTTATTTACGGGTAAAATCTGCGACATTGTTAACCTCACTCACTAGGTGCGTAATATACTATTTCATACAATTTTTCGTAAATGTTGAAAAATGCAATTATACACAGTTACATCAGACTAGATCGAGACTAATTATCATCACAATAATGAAATCATTATCAAATGATATTAACTTGGTAAAATTTCTGGTTTTTATCTTCTATCATATCATGTTTTTAATATTACTTACTTTGCGTGAAAGCATATTTATCATTGTATTTTTGTTAAAATATAATTTTTTTTTTCATATTCACTTTGAAATATACATATAAACAACGAAATACTTACCAAGTATTCAAATTATGTGAGGTAAGGTTATGTCAGTTGCATATAACTTCAATAAATTAATCCTCGAATACTATTTTCATTTAAGCCACAACTACAATTAATTTTATGCACTAACATTTTTTTTTTTTTTTTTAAATAAATTTTAAGCTATACTTAGAATGAATTAAGATTCTGCCATTTTTTCCATTTATTGTGATGATAAAGTTGGAGCAGCCAAACTAATTAATACGGGTTTAACTATTTTGAGCGAAACGGACTCAATGCTTCTGACAACATATCAAATCCATATATACATTTTTTCAAAGTATTTTTAACCGAATTTTTGAAAAAAATTAATTATAGTTGGAAAATTACAGAAAAAAAAGTTACAACTTTTGATCAATAATTACTGTACGATAGAAATGTGCTGAAAGCAAAAAAATACTTGTATGTACAGCTTCGTTCTTAAAGTATACACGCTCGTATAAAAGAATATGCCCCTTATCAGGCATTTGGGAGAAATATGAACGCAAACGTAAACAAAGTCGCAAGACACTTCTATACTATGAGAGGCAAATGGTCAGCTTATTTTTTCATGTGGCAGAGATTCATTTACTAAATCGCTTCTATGAAACTCGTTAAACTAAAAATCTTGTTGTGAAAGTTGACGCAGTCTTTACCAAGATACTTATTCAATTTTAATACTATATAGAGAAAATTCGCGTTTTTAAAATCTAATAACACACTTTTGACAACAAAAGTTAAGATTTTTATTGGTATTTTTTTTTCTTGCAAACATAATGTTTTTTAAAGTTCCTGAAACTCAATAAGCAAGTAGTTTGTAATTAAAAAATTAACCAATGGCCTTTTTTATCTTTATTTATTTATCGTTTCATACTGTTGCACATTGTAAAGTAATAAAGTAATCTAAAACTTTGTAGGTGGACCTAAATTTATTGCATGTTACCGTTGAACTCTTAGGATTAGTTAAATAATCAATAAAAACTGTTAGGATTCTAGAAAATAATGGCCAATGCATGTTTAATATTGTACAAGCGCTAACAAAATATACTTATTTCATCCAGACAAAGTGACCCATAACTAATATTAACTAAGTTAATGGATACAACGCTAGATTATTGTACTCGTCAAAGATAAATTGAAAAGTACATTTTACCTTATTAGCTTTGCACGTGTTCTGATGTTATTGTGCATCTAACTGACCGAGGCAAAGTGATCATACCGTTAACTTTAATAAATATAGTCTTGGCGCGGCGCAAGGAGGGTTTCCATAGCTCCGTTAACTTCCACGGCACTAATAAGGCTTGTTAAACGTATTTCGACACCTTGAGCCTGAATTTAAAGGGTAGAATTTTGAAAAATTGGTGGAAGACAGCAAAAACAATGTAAGTTGACAAACTAAAAAAAAAACTATTTAGTGTTTTAAAAAATGTTATCAGGATGTAAGTATTATTTTAAGCCTATGAGTAATTATATTTTATAGTAAAACGTATATATCCATCGTAAAAAAATTTGCAAAGTTGTTACAACACTCGTTTTTCTATGATTTTCTATTTACTTTTCAAAGGCAAAAATTCGCTTACTAGAGCGGTAATCCACAACCTCACTATGGTTTATTTTATGCAAATTGATCTACTTGATTCTGAATCACGAGGCCCATAACTGAAAAGTAGGCTGACGGAAAATTGTAAACGAATCAAGTTAAAAAAGGTTAGAATTCAACTTTTCATAAAAAAATTTTTTCTTTCTTAGTATTATTTTATTATCTCACTGTAGTTTATTTTACGTGTTGATATGCGTACTAAAAAATTGCTAGGTGGACAGCTGAAAAATTGTCTCACACATATTTAATAATCATTTAAGTTAATAAATAAAAAATCAATTTTTCGTAATATAAGAAATATTTTTAAATTTTTAGCATTAGTCTAACATGATGAAATTTTTTTTTTTTTTACAACGAAACGGTAAAATTTTTTATTTTTTGACTCAAATTACTTATAACTTTTTGTCAACTAATTTTTCAGCTGCCCACTTTTTAATTTGGTATTGAGTGGATAATTATGAATAAAACAAACCATACACTAAGAGAATAAAATTATAGAGAAATTCCACCAAAAATTACTATTTCACACAGTAAATTGGATGCAAGTTGGCAAAAAAAAAGTTATTATTTTTAACAGTAAACGTTATCGTTTGAACAGTTAAAATTGTAGTTCGAAAAGTAAAAATGATGGTTAGAATCGTAAAAATTTCTATTAAAAACCAAAAAAATCATATTGTACAACTTTGCCAAATCTAAATTAGCAAAGCATAAAATTCAATAAAATATTTTTTTAAATTTGGCCTATACGATAGATTTTGTTTATGTAAGAGTTTCATAATTTATTCTTGTGTAGCGTAAATTTTTTTTTAAATGGTGTCTAATATGTACGCAAAGTCCCAACAACATCCAGTGTTAGCGTTACAAAATGTCTCTAAAAGCTTACGTGAAATTTTTTACGCACGTCAAAATAATTTAATGAAAAACGGTACATTTATATTCAATGAAACTCTTCTCTATTTTAGATATTAATAGATTTTCCTACGACACTATCAAGTTAAACGTGCTTTTTATTTGTTTCTGCGGTGCGGGACTCCCCATGTTATGACCCCACATTCGTAGGTTTGAATGCAAATATGTAAAAAAAATTTCCATCCAATTTTAATATCATCATGTATAGGTGTACTTCCAACTTTGAAGTAAGATATTTTAGTTTATAACCCAACCATTTCATAGCATCTTCTCTTAGAGGAACCATCGTAAAGCCTATAAAAATGTCTCTAAGAACGACATCAAAACACTTAATTTTAAAAACTAAATGGGGAATCATTCTTGTACGTTTTCACAACAGCTGGTTACTTATGTTATACATTAAAAAATTGAGCAAAATTAAAAAAGTATCGTTTTCATAAAATAAAAATGAGACCAACATGCCTCTGTGTAAATCTATGCTTTTTAAACTTGATTTATACATGCACTTACAACATCTACTTGATTTATAAACTTATTGTTTGATCGTTTTTACAATTGTTGGTTGATTTTATTTGTTCATTGTGCTTATCAACCCGTGATAAGACTGATTACAAACGAGTCCACGTAAGATTTTTTTTCCATCGAACTGAATCAAACTATGTTATTGCGTTCTGAGTAGTTATAACATAAATTTCCACCCGCGTGTGTAATTTCATGCTAACCAAATTTCAGTGTGTTATGTTTGGACTAGTGAGTCCAAAGGAAGTGAGCGGAAACCGGAAATGCGTCCAAGTTTCTCATTGGTCGCGCGATACTTACCTAAAAAAGAGAAAATCTACTGTGAGTAAGACGGGGTCTGGCAAGAGAAAAAAACACTTTTATAACAATTAATAAACTCAATTGTTAAATAGAACTATAAATAAAAATAATATACGAAAGAGAAGCGTGAAGTGTGCCAACTTTTTTTTATTTATTTATTTAATTTAAAAATCGTGCATGCTTAGATATTCTTGTTTTAAAAATAAAAACTTGTTTTTTTTTATTAAACTTTCTATAATTCAACTAACTTTCTATTTTCCAAGACTTGATGTACTTCTTCAATTATTTCATGTCATGGGAAATTATAAAAAATATTTAACTACATAAAAGTTTCGAGCAATTGTTTGTACGTAAGTTTGTGGAAACTTTTTGTCTGTATAATTGAACGTAGTTTTTTACGTATTAAGGTTACGTAATACTACCTAATGTATTTTTAATTCTAATTTTTCGAAACAAACAGTGAGTTCAAAAAGCGAAATTCAAAGGATGACTCCTATTTTTCCATAAACAATAAAATTAATTGGAATACAGTGCTACAAACGAAATTAAAATGATATTATTGACATTTAATATACAATTTGGATTTTAATTTTATAAAAATTTGAAGAGGTTCGGGAGTTATTCGGAAAAGTTTCCCCCTTGTTGATTTCTCCTGGGAGATGTGTCCTCCTAAATAATAAGAAATTATTATTTTTTTCTGCCACAATTTTTTAAATTTTGAATCATTTTCACACATTATCTACATACAGATCAGACTTTTTTTTATTACATAAGTGATCATCAACCAAATTTTTTATTGGGATTTATAAGATCAAATCAACAGAGAAAAAAAGGGAAAATCCTTGAGCCAACTATCCCCCACAAGTTTTTTTTTTTTTTTTTTTAAATACAAAATCCATAGTGACAACGGAGTCAGGAGCAAAGCGCTCATGCAGTAGAAAAGAAATAAAAAGAACAGGCAGGGTATAGGCTGCAACGCCGGGAGAAAGCTTTAAAGGAAAAGAGAGCGAAAAGGAAGCAAAGATAGAGCGACAGAAGACTGCATTCCTCTTTTTATGCCCTTTGTGCGGCGAATCGGCAGTTACGGCGCCGCTGCTATGGCTCGTCCGCTATTTATACGTGTAGGGGTTTCAATCAATTTTTCTGCATCCGAAGCATCTCTGCTCTGCGTGTGTATGTTTGTGTGCGTCAGAGTTAATGTATACGTGTGTAAGTATACGTCCCGTTCATTGGCCCGGGCCAAAGCTTGTCTGTTTAGTCTGGTCTGGCACATAAAATCGTGGGAATATTTTCACTAATACCTAACGCCCTGTATTGAGACCCCTGGATATGTCTACATTTTGGAAATCTGTTTTTTTTTTCTATGCTCTCTCTTTTTTTTCTCACCCTTTTCATATTTTTTTAATGTGATTAAAAATTTCTGTATATTTTGAGAGAATATAGTAATAAGGGTAAATGACCCAATTACTGCGGATTAAAAATTTCGACTGTGCTAATTTATTTATTCTCTACGTTTTTCGATGTATAAATTAAAGTAGTTTCATTTTATCGTCATCTGCAGCATCTTCTGCAATTAAAACGAAGAACGTTTGTCTGTCATGCAACCTTTTTTTTTTTTTTTTTTTTTTTTTTTTTTTTTTTTTTTTTTTTTTTTTTTTTTTTTTTTTTTTTTTTTAATGATTGTAAGTGTTGATATATCACTTGCTTGTATTACTGCGGACGGTTGTAAAATCAGCACCAGTCACCACGAAGTTTTGTAGGTTGGATTTGTTGAAAATCATTTAGTTAAACATTTATGTATTTCATGATGTAAAGTATGATTCTAGATTTAACATTATTAATGTCCAAACGTGTTACAATCTCTTAGCACACGAATTTATCAGTCTGGTGCCTGCGCAGTAGTAATTGGGTCATAGGATCCACATGTTTACCCATGTCACTGTAAACTGGTGACATTCGATTGTTCATACTTTTTGCGCGCTGGGGTGTAATTAATATTTTGCAAACGATAAAAACCACTGCATGTACATGTGTGAACAGTGAAAATTCTTTGAACAATGTATGACACCAGTTCGTAGCGTCCTCCCAGTTGTATGATGGATTTTTCGTTCGTACAAAGTAATACAACAAAGTGTCATTTTTGTGATTTTGCAGGTACTACCAAGTACGTCCAGTCTTTAGTGAGAAGATTTCGCTTCAAGCTCTTCCAAACACACCCACAATACTCGTAACTAGCGGAGAAGACTGGATTTCGTAGGCAATGCATAAGTGGCTTCCAAAGTACTTCATCAGACTGAAGTATTGACGATTTAAAGGTATTGCAGCTACGATGTGCCAGCGAGCGCAGGTGTAGCCGAGACAACGAGTGGACAAAATAAGACAGAAAGCATATAATTGATGTAGCGTGGCGCATTGGAGGAGAGTAGAGGATAGGAAGACGACAGCTAGCAAAGGCAGAGAGAGGAAAAAAAGGGCGCAGAGTAGCTCGGTCCTCGGGAGCGACAGCTGTCAAGATGGGGAACTGCTTTAGCTGCCAGACGGACGGTGAGAAGGAGAAGCCCGATCGGATATGCAGCTCGAACATCGAAGCAGTGACTTCGCAGGCGAGCCCGGTGCCCACGCCGACCCCCGACCCGATAAGGCCGATGCCGCAGATCCCGGACACGGACGCGCCCGCGGCCAAGATCTTCATCGCCTTGTACGAGTACGACGCGAGGACGGATGAAGACCTCAGCTTCCGGAAGGGCGAGCACCTCGAGATACTCAACGACACCCAGGGCGACTGGTGGCTCGCCCGGAGTAAGCGCACCCGACAGGAGGGCTACATTCCTAGCAACTACGTCGCCAAGCTCAAGTCCATCGAGGCCGAGCCGTGAGTCAAAACTTTTGCCCTTTTTTTTTTTTTTTTTTCGTTCCCACCGTTTTTTTTATTACCATTTGCAAATTGGTATTACGGTAATACAATTTTCAGGGGTAACAACGCGTTGTGTTACGAAATAATCAAAAAAATTTAGAAAAAACACGTTGAAAAATAAGAAAAAATGTTGTTGATCATTGTAGGTACTATCATTGATAATGACAAATAATAGTGTGTATAACATTTTATTTTCAAGTGTTGCAAAATCTATAAAACAGATAGTCGCCCCGAGTCCGTACACAAGTATATTTGACCACCACGAGGTATTTTTCTTTCAGCGCGATATTACCCTACATTGACAACCTACATTTAACGAGTGGATAGGTTTCATGAACTTGAATTCTCACGTGGCGTACGAGTTGTTTGGTTTCCCTAGCTGCTACACTGTGCTTTGAAAAATTGCACTTTGTGTGAAATAGAGAATTATTTCACAAAAAAAACTTGCTCCACCAAAGTTTTGCTGGAACGCGGTGCGATCTGGCGGTATATTGGTCATCGCGGTTGATTACATAAACTAATCTCCTGGATCAATTGTCTCTAATTAAATTGAAGGTGTAAGGGCTTATACTGGAAAAGATTTACGCTATCAGTGAAATCTTTGCTTTTCGATTTGGAATGACACGTGGAAGATTAAAATTTAATTACCTCGTTACTTTAATTTGACTGATATCTATGTTTAAAGTGATTTACTCATTTTTTTCTTGTTGACTTACGTACCCATTAATGGTGCGAGTAAAAAGACAAACGGTTGTGAGTTAACAAAAAAACACTTTTCATTAAAGTCCCAATTTAGTTGCCGTGAAAAAAATTATTTTACAGTTAATCAATAATTTTTACCGTAATTTAAAGTTTATCATTGTTAAACTTAAACTAGTCAATTTAAAAACACTGAAATTGTACATGCAGGAAGAAATGTTTTAAAATATAGTCGAAAAAGTAGAGAAGATTTTTAGGTATACATATAAATATGCTTGAAATATGTCAAACCACATAAAAAAATATTTAAAAATAGCACCACTGATCATTTTATAACCTTGTGTAGTCCCAGTAGTTATATCCCAATAGTCGATCATTTGGCTGATTTTTCCAATGTAAATTTTCAAAACATAGATAAATTGGGTAGTTATTCACACACTTGACAATTACTTTTTCAATTCAAATTAACGTGTATACTCATTTGAAAATATAACGAAAGCCTATAAAAGAAAAAAGTGACCGACTATTGGGATATTCCGTCTACTTAAGTGAGCGAGTACTGGGACATACACCTCACTAAAGACATCAATAAAAATATACTAAATTCTTAAACATTTCTAACACATAAATTTTCAGCAACAACTTAAAAAGTCAAATTTCTTATACCTGGTCATATGTTGAAGTAATAAAAGAGTCAATTTTCAATGCTTATACCTCAGACACTGCATCGATAATTAATCGCTCTGAAATTCCAATATTTAGATTATTTAGTCCGAAACTCAATAAAATCTGATACGAACCGAACTGGTTACCAAATTTATATTTGGTTACGCGTGTATGTAAAATAATTACCTTCAAATTCCATAGTCTTATTTTGATGAAATATTTTTGCTTTTTCATAGCAGCTCGAAAAACTTTTCGATTTTAATTGTTTGAATTAAAATTTTTTTTTTTTTTCTTTGTTTTGCAGAAGTAGCTTTTTTATTTATTTATTAAGATAAATTTTTGTATCTGAGATATAAATGGATCATTCTACTGAAAATGGCATATTTCATGTCCCAAACGATTACAAAGCCGTTTGAGGAGATATTGATCTGGAAATGTTTATTAATTATTCAAGGAATGCTTACTTTTACAACAGAATTCAGACCATAAAAAAGTATTCTTTTGGTTTGAGATGACAAAAAGGGGCTAAATTAGCGTTACGGGCTCATATCTCATTCGAAAATTTGTAGTTTTGACGACGCCTGGAAACAAAACATGGAGTTTTTAATTTTTCTACGATCAAGGATGTCAAAGTTACTAATGCAAACAACATTTACACGCATTTCAGACAACCAAAAAAAATTGTATCCAAGAGTTGGATACTGTTAAAGTTGTGGGACGGAAATCGTATGAATTTTAATGGAAAATACTTTCACAAGCGCACGCAATTGAATATGAGCATTCCAATTAGGGCGTTTTGTATTCTACAAAGATCAAGGACGATGCAGGAATTTTTTCCGAATTTTCTATTCTAATAAGCCAGTTATAGAGGCTCGCGAGTTTGGAGATTCCATCTCCCAAAAATAAAAACTAAGAGCCCGTAACGCTAAGGAATGTTACATATCTTTTTGAAGCATTCGGTTATCGACCCGGAAGGTGGCGGGTTGAAGTTGAGCTGTTTTTTACACAATATAAGTGCAGAAGCAAAGCTCAATTTGCGTTTAGTGCGTTACAATCTCGATTTTTCGATGATTTTATAAGAACCCGTAACGCTCCTTTCTTTGCTAAGAGCACGTAACGCTATCCCGTAACGATACAAACGTATTGTATCCTCACTGAGTCTTAGCTTATCTGCTCGAATAGTGTAGCATACAATAGTAGGGATTTATTTCATCGTAGAAGTGTAAGGATACAGTTTAATTTTCACTGTAGGTAGTATAATCATGATCTTTAGATGATTTTTCCAACCCGTAACGTACTATATTTGAAAAATATAATAAAAAAAGTCTTAAAAAATTTTCTCGTGCAGATCCAGCAAGGCCCAAAAAATTTTAGCTTATTTTGGTGACAGGCAGTACAAAAAAATAGCTGAATTCAACTTTTTAAGAAAAATCTTCAGTCAGAAACACACACTTACTACTTACTAAATCCTTATTATACTGACTGATGTGATGCTGTCTTTATCGAGAAGTAAAAAAAAATATCAATGAATATTACTCTGGTAACTCGAATAGATCAACAATTTTTAATTAATTATAGAAAAATGTAAAACAAAACAAAAGACATTTTTTTACAAGCAAAATACATTCGGTAATAAAATTATTTGTAAATAATAAAGTACATAACAACAGCCGAATGTAATACAAATTTAAACGTATTTTAATAAAGTGTTTGGAGCAGTTATTCAACATTTATGTTTTTCATGAAACATATTGTAATATAATATTATTAGTGAGATTCTTTAATTGTTTTCGTATCTCACATAAAAAGAAAATTAGTGTTTCATCAACCATCTACCAACTCTATACCATATCGCACTGTAAAATTCTACTATGCCCTATTTTTTCCGTTTGAAAGTTTTTTTTTGAAGACTACCTGCGTAGTTGACAACAAAATGATTAGATTATTTCTCAAGTGCTTAGTGATATGATGTATTGTTTAAAACAATAGTTATAGTTGCCACGTCTGAATTTCCATCGACAACGTGCTTATACAGTGAAATCGAGGCAATATTTTTATAACCCTGAAAGTCTCCGTCAAAGACAGCCCACAACTACTGTCGAGGTACATCGAATGACGCCCGCATAGCAAGGCTGTCACGTCGGAGGTAGCGAAAACATGCGAGAGCCGACGGATCGACCTCATCCGTGCGCTAGAATGCGCTTCTTCCTCATTAAGGATGCGCGCTATCGCATCGGCTTTACAGTTATCCCGCGCGCACGCGTACATACACGGAGTTCGCATCGCCGACAGCCAAGAAGTCTAGATCGAACCGAACGGGCGACAGATCCGTTTGACGTTGCAAAACACACGCATGTACATACAGACTGTTCGCTATTTTTCAACCGTTAGTTATTCCCGTCGCGTAATTGTTCGGCTGCCTGGGAGGCTTCGATAAGCATCTCTTCACGGAAAAATGCACAGAAATAACCGAAGCGATGAACGAGAATGCTTTTTTTCTTTCTTTTCACCTCAGGAAAATGGGCGTCAGTCTGCTACCGCTGTTGTTGCTAAGTAGTCGTCGCGACCTTGCTTTCACTAGCTCGCTTGCAGCTATACTTATGTGTTATATGCCTGCCGCTCTAGACTTACCGTCATTTACTAATATACTCGGTGGCTTTCTACAAGTTGGAAGAATCATATACAGCAAGGATTAAAGAATCACATAGGTGCACTGAGAGAAAAAAATAATCGAAATCATAGAGAAATTCCAGCAGCAATTACTATTCCGCTCAGTAAATCGGATGCAAGCTGGCAAAAAAAAAAGAAATTATTATTTTTAATGGTAAAAATTATTTATTGTTTTAACAGAAAAAAGTATGGTTTACATAGTGTAAAAATTATGGTTAGAATTGTAAAAAATTTTACTGTTCTAATCTTAATTTTAACTGTTAAAACAATGATTTTTACTCTTAAAAGTTGTAATTTCTCCTTTTTTGACATCTTGCATTTGATTTAGGGGTCAAGAATGGTCATTTTTTCTAAATTTTTCCAATTTTGATTATTTTTTTTCTTTCAGTGTGGTGTGTATTTTTACGGCAAAATTAAAAGTGATGAGAAGTCTCCACATATTGTTACTCCTTTCACCATTTCTCTAATCATATATGTGGGCATCATTGGGATGTAGCCAGTTTAGCTGGGAAGTGAAATTGATTTTTAATCAACCACTCTTTCGTTAGTGGAATCAATTGATCTCAAAAACTTTTTTAACGGTTGCAAGTAGTGGAACCAAATTTTTTCTCAGTATGTAATTTTACTTTGTTAAGGTTGCCACAATTGGCCTTTAATTTGAGTACTTTGCTATTTAAAGGTTTTGGCATTCGCTTAAAAAATATATTTTTTTTAATTTCACTCGTTAAATAGCACCTGAAAAATGAAAAGATTCTGCATTTTTTCGTGATTAATTAATCTTTCGTTCAACTATAAACAGTTTTGTTGACAGATGTTTCGCTAATTCTTTGAGTCTGTTGGAAAATTCATTGTTTGATCAACATTTTTTATGTACGACCCTTTTACACATTCTACTTCAAAGCTTCCTATTGGAAATCTCTTATTATTTGAGGTAGTATGAGATTCGTGTTCTACTGTACAATTCCCCTTAAGCGTGATACATCATTTTACTTAATTTCAAAATTAAAAGGGTTGTAAAAAATTGACGATTCGCTATTTTGTTGTGGTTAACATATCAGATTGAAAATGATGTTATTTATCTGATTTTGTTCTACTTGTAAAATCGTCTGCGGTTACAGACACAAGACGATTTATCATTTGAATAGCATAGAATTGGAATTTTTTGACATTGTTTAATTATTTTGACCATTTTAAAAAACTTATTAAAATTTTTAAACTATTAAATTTTGTTCTATATAGCTTTAATATTATATACAATTTTATTTTACTTCAAAATCCATATGTAAAAAAAGTATTAGATATTTTGGTTTTTTTTTCCTTGGTAGTTTTTGGAAACCCAAACCAATTTTTTTCACACGTTTCTTTTGATTAAAAAAAAACTGTGTATCGTGTCTAAGCAATACATAGTAAAGTCTGAAATATATAAGTCTCTTGCTGTTTAAATAGTAAATTATCTTGTGTCTGGTGGTATGTATTACCCCTAAAAATTTTTGGATTTTTGGGGAATGGATTTTATTTATGTGACACATAACAAAGAGTTTTCAAAAGGTACATGATTGAAGAATTAAAATCAGGAAATAACAGACACCCTAATATATGTGGATTTTATAGTTTGTAACACGGACTAAAAGGTCCTCGTAGAGAGCAGTTAAGTTTGTAGAGATTCTTAATGAAGGGATTTATTATAAATGCATATGTTGTTTTCTTCGATTACAGATGGTACTTCAGAAAAATAAAGCGAATCGAAGCCGAGAAAAAACTGCTCCTCCCGGAAAATGATCATGGAGCATTCTTGATTCGAGACTCAGAGAGCCGACACAACGACTATTCGCTTTCAGGTACGAATTTACAAATTAAATCAAATGGGGGTTATTCTACTGTTAGATGGCGATAGCGTGCCCATGTAAGATTTTCTCATTTTTACAGAACATCTCTACTTATATTGAATGCATATACAATTATAATTCTGTGGAAATCTTACATGGTCACACTATCGCCATCTAACGGTAGAATAACCCTCATTTATCTATTAAACTAATGGGTGTTACTTTTGGGTTTAATTTTTTAATATGTAAAGGCTCAATGCTATGACCAGGCTTGGAGTACAGACATCCAGTTTTTTAAGCCATTTTATTAATACAGTTAACAATTAACCATGACAACATGATCATTATTCTATACCATCTGAAATTTATCCTACAGAAACAGATATAACTTTTTATTATAGCATGTACTCATAAACATCGTGTGGGCATGTGTAGGACCAAAAAAGGAATCCTGCTAGATATTTTGTACCATTTCGAAAAACAAAAAATTTCACTCAGAAATATTTGTTTTGAATAATGAAAAAACTATCTGTCTTGTCCAGAAAATACATTGTTTTCACAGAAAAACTTTTGGTACGACTGGAATTTCTTGCTACCTTGAAAAACAAAAAAAAATTAAAACCAAGGGTACTCTCTCATGTTAGCAACTTAAACTATTGTAACTTATAGCAAGTGTAAAATTTTTTAATTTTGATTGTTAGCATAACAATCAACTTTTTAGTCATTGTATGTGACTTGAGGAAATATTTTTTTGCGTCTTCAAATGTTGAGTCAATAGTACGAGGATTAAGACATGGGTAAACAAATAAATAAATAAATAAAATATAATGTAGTTTCTAATAGTAACTGTTTGCGCAGTTAATATCAGCAGCTCATCACCTAGTTGACATCTTAAAAAACACTCTTCATTTCAACAAAAATTTGTTTGACGGTGTCAAAACTCTGAATGTTTCAGTTTTATTTGAACTCCGATTTATTTTAAAATCAAAACTTTTTAAATTTGCATGGATACATACATTTTCGCAATACATTAATATTACAGTTTCTTAATGAAATTGAGACACAAGACTTAACTATAAAATTATGTATGATTTAATCATAATGCTTAAAACTTCTAACATTCAGTTTTTAAGTACTCGTTACTATACTCGTAAAATAATATTTATACCGACAAAAAATTAAAATTATAGCATATTACGAACTGTTTTGCGTCTTATACTTAATGCGAGGCTATTACGTTTGTTTATGTCTTAATGCACACTTTATCATCTGACAGATCAAGCTTAAATCTTTTTGCCTAAAAAATGTAGAGACTTATATTGATCAATGTTGTTCTTAAACGTATAATATGTATACGTGTTAGCACGTACGTGAATTTTTGTAAGTAAAGCTTCTTTATTGTAAGTTAGTTATTGGCTAATGGTAATGCCTACGTAATATGCTTATGATGTTTCGAAAAATGAAAAAAAACGATGTTGTGCAATACAATAACTGTTACATACATAAAGAAAAATCTGGGGAATCCCAGGGAAATTGAAAAATTCAGTGGAATTTTGGGAATCTTCGATTACCCTACAATTTATGGAGCACATCGGGGTACTGCCTATGGCCCCGAAACTAATTTTGATAATCCCACGTATGCCTAGCAATTGAAAAAATTATTTATAAAAAGTGAGATTAATTTTTAAAATGACACGTGTAATTTTTTTTAATCTTTCTGATGTGTGCGTGATGATATTTTTTGAGCACCACAGTAATATGAAATCATCAAAAAATTTTGAAAGCTACTGATTGAAAGCAGGTGCGTGTTTTGAAATGAATTGACAATGAGACACGATCAGTTGAATATCTTGCGTATACATCGTGCCAAATCTCAATTATTTCCAGTTACTTTTTCACGGCAGTATTAAGATTTATGATACCTTAATGTATTCTCAATATTAAAAAAAACCGCTTTTTGGCATCAATCGTACTTTATATACTATCCCAAGTACGACATGCGTCACAGCGCACTAGTTCATTGTCACGTTGCTATAAAAGTGACGTAAAACTCGTTGGTACATACATATATTTAGTGTACGCAGGTTGTCACTTCCTGTCTTTTCATAAACGCAATTACGGTTCTCACTCTATTCCATGTGTGTGCACGTGTGTTTGTATGCACAGCTTCAGTGTTGTAGAACAAGCCTATGGGTCTTTTTTATACACAAAAGAAAAAAATATGTAGTCGTACTTCACACATATAAACAACGTAACTCGATCTTTCGTTGGTACAACATGTGCCACAATATCGTTTTTTTTGTAGTCACAGGACGATTTGCTCCTACGTGTCCGTGGCCGATCGAGGTCCACGAGTACACTTTTTTTCTTTTATACATATATTTTTTTTCAAGTATCTGATGACCATAATTGTAGGTATTTTTGATAATTCTTTGATAATCAATTGTTAATAGAATATGTTTATTAACGGATTCAAAAATGGAGTTTTCGGCTCAAAAAAATTTGTCCAAAACATTTTTCAGTACATTTTGGACAAAAAACTAAGTCAGATTAAAAAATGCGTTTGTTAAGAGTTTAGATGTCACTCTATTCATTTCAATTGAACAGATGATAATAATAATCGTTAAATGAAAAAAATTCGGGTCTGATTGTGTATTGCAGTTCGCGACGGTGATACAGTGAAGCACTACAGGATCCGGCAGCTGGACGAGGGTGGCTTTTTCATCGCGAGGCGAACGACCTTCAGAAACTTGCAAGATCTCGTCGAGCACTACAGCAAAGACGCCGACGGCCTCTGCGTCAATTTGTGCAAGCCATGCGTACAGGTAAGCTCATCGTCAATTGCATCCTCCATCACCTTGTCCTTTGATAAATTATGACATGTACCATCGGGATTTGACATTTAGATTAGGCTTGCCATTTTTTAATATACATATATATATACAGATGTATATCGGTGATGACAAAAAGTAGGCTGTCTCTGCTTCTTTGTTCCAGTATTTGTTGGCGCCAAGTCAAATGTCCAATCCCCATACCTACTTTTATTTTTCATACTTTACTTTTGTGATCTGATATGGTCAGAATGGAGTTTAGGCAGCTTGTTGCATGCAAAACTGAGTGCAAATACTATTATACTGTTTTTATTACTATTATTACTAATAATGATTTTATGAATATTATTAACGTATCCGCATACTTACCATGTCTCGCTGGCACGAGCGAATAAGGTTTGCTGCTTCGTTTTGTTATTTGTTGATGAATTTCTAAGTGATCTTGTTGTTGTTTTATTTAAAGAAAATCGCCTTACAACTCAATACATGATTTGCATTAATTGATTTTTCCATATATTTCGAAAAAAAGATGTAAAATTAAAAAAAAAAAAAAACTGTTTTTAAGGATCCCTTAACTCATCGTGATAACAATAATAACGTGTGACACAAATATACATGACAGTCAAGTACAAACGCATGACGTATTACATTTACGTTTGTGATAGTGCGTGTGATAAAAGTCAGATATTTTAAGCTTTATTTAGATTGATTATAGTAGTAATAATTTGCATTTCAAACAAATTTGTATGTATTTATTACCTAGAAAGCACTACATAAGCTCCAATGAGACTCTGCTCCAAACAGTAACTAATCCGTTGTTATGCGTATCATTTTTTTATGTTTGACAGCCAAACAAGGTAAAGAAAAGTGTTAAAGTAATTTCTGAAATTTTATTGGCCCTGATGAAAATACAAATCATGTGATATATTTAATCGAAACTTGATTAATTTTTACCAACAAGATAGGTCGGATCTTCTAAGACTTATTTTAACGGAGTTGTTTGTTTCTCTGTTTTTGCTTACCCCATTTCCTGCTGGATTTTCTTGGTAAATTAAATGTCCCATTATAATAAATAATGTTTACTTCCATCGCAATCAATGCGCTCTTGCACCACCATTGTCATACATATCCCTGCCTGCATCTGTATAGCATAAGCCTGTTTTATATGGAATTATGTTTCAGAGATATTAGCTATCTATATCCTTGGTTATATATATGCGATTCATAGACATGTCATGCGCTGCATTATCATTTTATTATGCAAAAGTGTTTGTCATTGTTAGCATCTCCAAAACTTATTCTTGAAGAAGGAGTGAGTAGAGTACAAATTTCAAATACAAAGTAGCAATCGATTCAGTTTATTTAACAACAACAACGGTATAATTCTAACATTATCGGTTGTAAACTGATATTCATTCCTCATTGATAAATTAAAGTTTATGTAACCCCAGGTGCACTCTGAGTGTAATCTCTGAGCCAAGCCAACCTAGGCCGTAAAAATAATTTGTTTGGATCATTTGTTGGTATATGATCTAATAAGAGTAAACGTGCCAATGTACTGAGAGGAATTATTCCATGCCGTTCCAAAGATTTTATACGGAAATTTTTTTTGTACTATATACTTGATATTTTCAGAACAAGTTTTTTACTGTGATTACGCGATAGTATAATTATGAGAACTCAAGACTTGAAAGAGTACGGAATACTCAAACTGACACATAACTCTTTTTATATACTCGATTATTGGGACTTACTTGTACAACTGGGTCGTTTTACTAAAAGTGCGATATTTTGAGGTGCAAAATGAGACTTTTTAAATTAAATGTTGAGAATTTCATAAATTATTTGTTACAAACTAGCTGGAAACTTTTGGGCCTGGCTCTATGGTCATTTTTCTAAACATAGAATAAAAAAAAAAAACTTGTCCGTCTTTACCTAAATGATACTTTTTAGGCAATTCTGAAGCCTCAAATAGGAGTTTAGCCAAGAAATTTACTACTTTAGAATTTATGGCTGCAAAAAATTGACAGTGTTCTTGTACACTCTGAAATACAAAACGGTTCATTCTAAGTGTCTGAAAATTAATCACTTGGCCCAAATTAAATCATTTGTGGTGTGCAATTCAAAAGTGTCCAAATTACGCTTCACAAATAAAACGTCCCGTACTTGAAAATAAAAAATTTTTTTTTGATCTAAACTACGAGATAAGGTGCTGAGCATCTAAGACTTTCAGATAGTACAGAGTTGCTTAAAATTATATTTTTGCTTTGCATTACGGTAAAATGGCATTTTGGCCTGTTTTTTGCATATTACAAGTAGGACCACGCAAAAAATTATTTCTATATATCCAATCTAAAAATGTATCTAGAAAAAAACGGTTTTATCGAGTATCGCAGTTTTTGTAAAATGGCCCAACTATTATAAAAGACACAAAACATAGATACTTACTGTGTGTTGATAGATTTAATTTACAATTGCAAGGGAATCGGAATTACAGGTGCAATTCGACATTTGTAACATGTAACAGTTCAAACATTTGATATAATTTCACGGAAACGAAAGTGTACAATTTTCATTGTAAATAATGGTGCTACTCGCGTGATATTGAACGCGAAGATTAATGTTTTTTTTCGAACCCATGTACGCTGATAATAATAGTACTAATAAAAATAACGGGTATCCAATAACAGAAGAAAAGGTTGTATTATTGTACAAGGACTTTATTAACAGCGCAACGTGTAAAAAATGGCTACGTAATAATAAAGACATCGTACGATTGCGAGCTTGGTTGCTTTGAATCACGTCAATAGATCCTATCGCCGACAGTTTTGTCGACACTGATAAATGTGTTTCCCTATCAGTTTTTCACACTTCTTGTCCATCGGCACAAAAATTTTATTTTAAACATGTTACTGCAGTACCACAGAATGCATACCCAAACAGTAGTGAATATTGGAGATGTCCAATCTTAACAAAGGGCTCCGCCTTTTAATATACAATTTTGTAGTTTTCGAACTAGTCGACGTAGTTAGAAAAGCAATTTTTATCCTTTTCAAGGTGCATAATCTCGAGAAAGTATTAGTTTTGGTAATTTTGTTTTAAAAATAGTTAAAATCACTGATTCACTTGAATTTACATTTTAAATAAAATAGTAAAACGTAGTTTTTACGATTGGTTCCTACAATTATTTTACTGCTTTACAATTATTTTACTCTGTGGTGTACTAACAAGTAGAAGGTAGATATGTATGGGTACGTCAGAAAAAGAAATACGATAAAACTTAGCTTGATGACTTTTGATACCGAAAAATACAATAAATTATAGCACCTTTGCAATAACTCCAGGACAACCAAAGAACTTGATCAT
This sequence comes from Copidosoma floridanum, assembly GCF_036245765.1. Taxonomy (NCBI): domain Eukaryota; kingdom Metazoa; phylum Arthropoda; class Insecta; order Hymenoptera; family Encyrtidae; genus Copidosoma; species Copidosoma floridanum. The sequence goes on from NW_028321888.1 coordinate 11,008,441, forward strand.
CATTGAGTGCGGCTAAGCTAGAAACATCGAAAATATACTTCCGCGCAAATCAAAAGTCAGGTCCCATGAATGGTTATAGAATTGCTACTAGTTTTCTACATATCCCGTTGTTCGGTATACTAAAAATAAACCATTATTCCAAAGATTTTCACGATTCCAAGTTCTATTTTCAACATCAAAAAATTCCATAATAAAGTCAAAAAAGGCCGACAACAAGAAAGAGAAAAAAAAAGCTTAATCGTGCATCGTCATTGTCACTTTGATTTTCCAAGCCTGGAGCACCTCTCACGTAGTACACACATTAGCCGCTCCACATTCATTTTGACAATCATCCCTCGTCAAAAAGGAATCGAGATTCCGAAAAAGCACCACCCATCACCCACAATCACGCAAACTTTCACAACTTACGAGTCGAGTCATCGTGCACTCACGAGCGAAAATAATCGTACGCTACGCCTATAGGCTCGAAGTATAGGTACATGTGCGTACCTGTACATGCCAATTGGGCGAAGCAGACAAAGTGACGGACGCAGCTGGAATGGTTTGTGTTTACTGACTGGGTCCTTGGGGGGTGCTGCTTTGGTGTCCACAGGTGGAGAAACCCGTGACCGAGGGCCTGAGCCACCGCACGCGCGACCAGTGGGAGATCGACCGGTCGTCCCTAAAATTCGTCCGCAAACTCGGCCAGGGCCAGTTCGGCGAGGTCTGGGAGGGCCAGTGGAACAACACGACTCCCGTGGCCATAAAGACCCTCAAGCCGGGCACCATGGACCCCAAAGACTTCCTCGCCGAGGCCCAGATCATGAAGAAGCTGCGCCACCAGAAACTCATCCAGCTTTACGCCGTTTGCACCATGGAGGAGCCCATCTACATCATCACCGAGCTCATGCGAAACGGCAGTCTCCTCGAGTTCTTGCAAGGTACTTGTCTATCGGTGCACACATATTTACGCACCTTCTGTAAACATGGATGATCCACTCGATCCTCCGTCAACTTCCATCCTTCTACTCCTACTGAAATCCTGCTCCGTTTGTGCGTCACGTGGATAATAGAGCGGCGGACCTTTTAGTCCAGCGGTAGCGATGGGTCCAAGTCTCGATCGCGAGTCTGAAATTTCGAGCGTTCGCCCAGAGCATTCAACGACTAAAAACTTATGTAATATCATTAAAATAACTGCAAAAGAACAAACGAACGTTAAAAAATCATTGAAACAATTATTCTCTTACTTTTTAACTGGAAATACTAGACTAACGTCATTTTATCGTTAAATTTTTTTTTTCTTTTCAATGCTCCGGGTGAGCGCACCAAACTTCAGACTCGTTCTCGATCTCTGTAGCGCATCACACATCATGGGTACGAACTATACAGATAAGAGGACATTGAGTTCAACCTTGTAAAAAAAAAATTTATTTTTCTGTTTGTTAGGCACCCTTTTTTTCTCATCTAGAAAAAAATATGATTAACTGAGCTCAAAATGTAGTGACAATATCCATTCAGAAGTCAATCAAAAGCTCTCGAAATACGCTTTCGTTTCAGCTATTGCGAGGTTTGAGGAAATTGAAGTTTCTAGTCTGCCGTAACTTTCAGCTGAAACAAAAGTTAAACGCTACCCCCTATTTTCGCGCTCATTTTTCAAGGTCGGAGTAAATAAAACATGTGAAAAGATAAAGAACAAGACAAAATTGACGATGTGAATCGTGAAGTAATTTTTGGTAGCACTGAGTAATTGCTTTTGCCTTTCAATATCTCAGAGATTTCAATGGACAAAACTCAAACAATTCCAATTTCAAAAGCTTAGTGAGTTTCACTTGGAAATCACTGACAGGAATGGCCATACCTTTGGGTACGAAAACACCAAAGAGGAAGATGTAGCCAACAAAATTCCTTAGAATGTGTGTAAGTGTGTGTGATGTCTACTGACACCGTCCATACCTGTAATCAACTTAGATTAGTATACTTCTGTAGTTTCGATTTTCCTTTGTGAAATCTTTGGTTGTTCTAACGTGATTTACACGAATTACTATTTTGAACGTGATACACCATCAAAATTATGGAATATCACACAACAATTTTTTTTCATCAATCAGTTTCTACATAAGATTTCAATAAGATTTTACATTTGACAATCAATTTTATTCGTGCATACGAAGTACTCGGAAGAATCTATAAGGATTTTGCCTAAATCACGTATGCACACAAGTTCGTGTTAAAATCACGCCAAGATTGTCAAGATTCTGTAAAGATTTATTTAGTAAAATTCGGACTACAGTGATATCCAAGTGGATTTCATGTACTGGACCCTTGCATACCACACACGTACGCCATATGCGCTCATTCCTTACAACCTTTGCAACTGATTAGTCCAAATATAGTATCGGTAAAAAGGGTCTTGTTGAATCCCCGATGATGCTTGTAAAATTCCCGCAGGAAAGGGCCGAGGTCTGAAACTCCAGCAGCTGATCGACATGTCAGCTCAGATAGCGGCGGGTATGGCCTACCTCGAGTCGCAGAACTACATCCACCGGGACTTGGCCGCGCGCAACGTCCTCGTGGCTGACGGCAACGTCGTCAAGATCGCCGACTTTGGACTGGCCCGTCTCATCAAGGAGGACGAGTACGAGGCCCGCATCGGCGCCCGTTTCCCCATCAAGTGGACCGCCCCCGAGGCTGCCAACTACAGCAAGTTCAGCATCAAGTCCGACGTCTGGTCGTTCGGTATCCTCCTCACGGAGCTCGTCACCTACGGACGAATACCCTACCCCGGTAAGTCGCCGCTTCCTCCAACGTAGAGAGCTGCAGCGAGTTCAGAACCTTTTTTTTTTTTTTTTTTTATTTTCCTTCACACGGAGTACAAATTAAATTTTAACACGCCACGCGATGATTTTAGGTATGACCAACGCGGAGGTGCTGCACCAGGTCGAGCACGGCTACCGCATGCCCTGCCCACCGGGATGTCCACCGCCGCTCTACGACATAATGCTCGAGTGCTGGAACAAGGATCCGATGAAGAGGCCGACCTTCGAGACCCTCCAGTGGAAGCTCGAGGACTTCTTCACCATGGAGGGCAGCGAGTACAAGGAGGCTTCGGCTTACTGAGTAATCGCCTCTGCGAAGTTTCGCAACATAGACCAGCGCATCATGTAGTAAATGCTGGAGCCTCGGACTCGACGATAACGCGTTCGGGGGGACACCGCGACGACCATGCGGGATGTGAAATACGTCGCGGTTCGGAACGAGCGGAGGGAGATAACAAAAAGAGATATTGTAGAAATGAAGCTGTGCACGCCGCGGGACTAGTTGACAAACTCCTACTTTCCAAAGGACTCTGCGTGTGTTTTTTCGTCCGTTTGTTTACTATTTGTGCACACAAACATTTATTCATTGTACATACATGCATTGTACAAGTGTGCGGATTTTGAAGTGGAGAAGCGTAGGCGCCAACGTAAGGGGCGTCCTATCATTATTATTATTATTATCATTATCATTATTATTCTTATTATTGTTGTTACTATTATTCTCTTGTCGTGGACGGTTAAAGAAACAGTTTGTGATATTTCATGGAAAGACCATTGACTCTTAATCGTGTAGATTAAATTTAAAGGTGATCACTGTCAAAGTGTACGCTTGGTACTGTTTATTTTATTATACTTTTTTTTAACTTTTATCGACGTATCATTTAGCACTAATACAATTACTCATTATTTTTATCTCTTTTAATTTTTTAATACTATTATTATTATTTTATTACTGTTTACATATATTGTCGCTGTGGTGGAAAACGACATTAATTTAGAATTCGTTTTTGGATGGTAATAACTTAGAGCCAAGTTCGAGAAAATTGTAACTTACAGTCGGACCCAAAAAAAGTGATCATTCAGGAGTAGATGTTACTCAAATTATGGTAAACATAGTAGATAATCTTTATTATAAGGAAAAATGCTAAAAAATGTTTGAATAACTAAGAGCATTTACTTATATTATAAATTGAACTGGACGACGGGTCTTTTTGTCCGGACTTCGAGGTATGGGTTCTGAGTTATTTAATACCTTCTTAAACCGAATTTTGTGTTAATGCCTTTTTGGCTTCACACGATGATAATATTATTGTATTATTACTATTGTATTTTCGTTTGTTTCTTAATATTCTGGCTGCCATATACAAGATTATCGAAAATTAGAAAAAAAGTCGAGTACCTCGCGTGATATATGTACTTTACATATACATTGGCGCTTGGTAACTTTTGAATCGTAATAAGGTTTATGTCTCATAGTATGCAATATTAACGCAACTCTTAATAGCTGGGGTTCTGAAAAACAACCCGCTCTCTTTTTTTAATGTATGGAGAGTTTGTATGTATTTTTGACAACTGAGTTGCGTGAGTAATAAATGCGGCAATAAATGTGTCAAATTTTTCTGATTAAATTGGATTTTCTTTTTATTTTTATGTAGGTTCTAGAATAATTCTTAAGATGTAAAGTTGAGCGTAATTTATTTTTTATATCAATTAAAACGATAAGTAAAGTGCGTATTAATTTTACATTTGGAAAAGATGATAGTCCAATAATTTTAATGTACTTTTTATGGATTGCAATTATGATAAAACAACAAAACTTTATTTTGACATTTTTTGCCGAAATGACATCGATTCGTTTCATCTGTACGAAATTTTTTATCTAATTTATAAATAAGATAAGAATATTAAAATACTTGTATGATATAAACTGACATAATTTTTTAAGATTAACTATAAAACAAAAATTTATCAAGAACTTTTTGACATATGATTTTGCCACAATCTAGCTCTACTCATGATAATCCAATAAAGCTATTCAATGAAGTTTGGTGAAACTGTTGTTTGCATATTCATTGTAGAGATTGTACATTTGTTGAAAAATGGTAAAAGAGCTCAGTAGTAGCGTGAAAACAAGTTATGCAGTTGCAAAGTATGCACACGGCATAATTAATACATCAGTGTAATTTGTCGCCTAGCAAACGCATTTGTAATTGTATTAAGTGTTATAAATAAAAGGAGAATATCGTGTTGATATTCCTGCAAACGTATTTTAAACTTAAACGCTGTATTGTTTGCTGGGCTAGTAGGTATGACCTTTGAGATCGTATTTATTGAACAGTCGTGGCCTACATGAATTTATACATGTACATGCATACACTTTGTAGACGAAAGAGAGAAGGAGGAAAAGAGAAGGTTTTATGAGGTGACGTGAATCAATTTGTGCTTTCTCTTCTTGAACCTCTTTTTTTCTTTAATTGACTGCTTTGTAAATTTCCAAAACGCGACCATATACGTTTTTCATTGATTATATAAATATACATACGCATATATACATAATAATAAAGTAATTTTTGTAAACAAACTTTGACTGATTTCTTTCACATCCACACAAGCCAATTAAATTACTGTTGTATCTCTAAGTATTTCAGATTTTTTTTATCAATAATAAATGTTCAATAATAATATTGTAATTCTTAATACATTAAGAAAACTAAGAGTAAAATTATGTTGCTGATAAATTGGCAAAATACTTTTTGGTGATACAGGGGCAAGTAAAATGATGTAAATGAGTAACGTATGAGTAATGTAAACAGGGACACGTAAATGAGTAAAAATAAATGTTTCTATTAATCCTTAGTTTTTTTACTTTCTCGGTTCTTGGATAACGGTAACGTGTTATTCTATACAGTTATAACTGTAATTAGTATAAAAAAATTTTCAAACAAAACTTTATCCAATAATTTATCAAATATAACTGTACGAGTATTCACAGAACTATACGTATAAAACTGTTACGGATACACAATTACAACTTATTTTACAAAATTATTTCCCACGTATGTACCATTGAGTTGCAAACAAAGGACTATACATCATGCTTGTATATTAGTACCATTGCATTTAGATTAGAAGCTCATAACTCCATAATACTGGTAAAATTGTATGTACGGCTTCAAATAATGAATTAATTTAAAAATCAGTAATAAAACATACATTACATGGTTCACATAGTATTTAAAGTCCTTGCATGACAAAAAAATACAAAATTTTATAAAAAAACTTTCCAACGGCTTTCAAAGACAATATGTTCATAAAAAGTAATGAACATCCTTGAAAACGGAAAAATATTTTGCAATCAATCCCATATAAATTTCGAATACTACGCAATCGTAAATAGTATGAAATATCTCTCTTAGGCTAAAATATTAAAAAATGGTGATGCTTAGATCAAAATTATAATTCCATTTTTTTTTAAATATTGAATAGAGTTATTTTACTTTCCAGAGACGAGAATTCTCTTTTCACACGATACAGATTGAATCGATGAATTCACTCTTTACAATAGAGCAACTTGTTTCTACTATCTAAAGTAGAAAACCAAAATTCTCTTTTTAGAAGGAGTAAATCGAATAAATCACACTTTGCAAAATAATAAAAATTTAAATACTAATTCTACAAAAGTAGAAAAAAAGCAAATGTCGTTCGAAAATTTATTCTTTACATAAAAGTAAAATTTTAACTTGATCCGTACACGATAACAAAAGTATGAAAAATCGATTGTTGGTCACACTTGACGATTTAACTATGGATACATATCTTAAATCATATCAAATCAGTATACAAAATTTAGAATTTGTATAGGATAAAAAAAATGAACAATTTTTTTAACTGAGGACTTTGAAGTGGGTCCCCATTAGAATAAGAATAACTACATCCTGTTGATGTCTAAAGTAATAAAAAAAAAAAAAAAGTATATGTTCCATTTGATTAAAAAAAATTAGATTAGATACTGCCCCAGTAAGTCCTTAACACGTGAAATAAAAAATGAAAAATAAAAATCACGCAGTTTAATCTTTTCCGAAAAGCAGTACCATATCTAACCATCGCTTTTTTAAATTTTTTAGCTTTGGAGTGAAATTTACGATAGCACAACATAAAGAAACTGATAAAGTACTTAGTAACAAAAATGTATTTTCAAAACAAAGTTTACGATCAAATTGAATATTGTATTGATGGGCGATACCTGAGTCCGATCGGAACATCAAGGAGATTACAAGAACACTCAATCTGCTATAAAAGCCATTTGGCAATTAATTTACCAATTAAGTAATTTCATAATTAATAAAAAACAATTTTTGACATGGGTAATATTATGGAACTCATGAGAAACTGTAAAACACAATTTACAGATTAGTTCGGGTTTTATAAAAGAGATGATTTGACTTTAATATTCCTGAACATTACCTTTTAAACAAATGAATTGAGCGTTGGGAGAAAAAGGCAACATTTTAGAAAAAAATGCTGCTCTAGGAAGTTAAAATGCTATATTATCTAATGAACAAAAGATATTTTTCTCCAAGTTAATAATGAATAAGAAAAAGAGATTACAATTCAATCTTTAATTTTTAGATTAAAAAAAAATGTAATATTTAGTGCAATAAATCTTCAGTTCGTTGCATTTCCAGCTTTAATATGAATTTCTATTGGATATAAATGACCTACCTCAAAAAATTTTTTATGATGCTTTGGACGTTCCTTGCATCCTTGGTAGGAAAAGCAAAACTATTGGTTCACATCTGTCCAGGAAAATATACGCAAGAGTGACAAAATCTATAATTTTCTCTCTCGACCATCACAGTTGTTTTAACCATTGTTACAATCACTATTATACTTATGGTTTTATTACTCAATACGTATATGAGCAAACTGCCAAAAAAAATTTTTATTTACATTTTTTCGCTTATTCTTTTATCTTTGAGAATAAATATATTTCTTATTACTCATGTAATATTTATACCGTGACTAATCATTTTAATGTTTTTAAGACTGCCTTTTAATTTAAATGTCATTATGTGAGGAAACAAAAATTTATTTGAAAAATTTTTTTGTGAAAAAAAAAGGTATGCGCGTAATTTGCCAGAAACACATTATAAACTTAAATATTTACAACTGCGCATTTTGGACAGTCTAATTTAAAAATAATTCAAATTTAGGACGATTTCTTTTAAGAATACAAACAAATAAAAATTATGATTCTAGATCATTTCTATACTGTGAACGTATTTTATTGAAGTGGTGACTGTAATTTGAATTAATGCAATAATATAAAAAAAAACCTCTAAACGTGTAGTTGGTGTAAAACTCAGGTGAATCAAGGGAAGATAGGGGGCAAAGCCCCTCTAGTGTATATTATATATACAAACGAGTAATTAGAAATTATTTAGCGTATCGTTATACTCGTTCATTATTCTCGTTCCACGTTAACTAGTCCTAATTAAGGTATATTGTTTAATAATGTACAATTATTACAAAATAAAAATTCAGAATTGTTTTTTCAAAGTTTGTTTAATTGAGCGAGTTCGTTGTACACATCAAACTTTTGTCTTATTACATAAGTCATCTTCGCTAATAAATCCAGTTTCCTTTCGTCTTTTATGAATTCTTTCCTGTAATTCATTGTCATCTTTAACAGTTCTTGTATCAACTTTATATCGCCTTTAATATGTTTGATGATTAAATCCTTCTTGGTACTCTGCCGTTTATAGCTACCTACAGGTAAAAAAAAAAAAATGCAATATTTTTAATCGTTCTTCAATTAACTATATCGTTTTAGTGGTAAATAAATATGTAAATAAACTGTTTTGTAATATTTTATCCATCAGTTATTAAAACTTTCAAGTACATATTTCTCTATTTACTCTCGTAAGATAAATGATTAGATGGACTTGTGATAAAGTACCTTGAAACGCTTGACTTTGTCTGTAACGTGTCGTATACATTGAATTAATAAGAATTAAAAACTCTGCTTTTCATAGTTTCAAAGCTCTTTAAATTCGGTAAAACAAACAACCTTCATCATACTAAAGAAAACTATGTTTTGAAAAGAAAAAAAAATTTTTTTTTTTTGTTTTAATTTAGTAAATTATGTGCTAAAACATTACCAACTTTAAATGAATTGAAACTATTTGTTTATCTACCCAGGTGAGAAATGGGTTATATTCTTAGTTATTGGACGTCTACTAAAAAAAATCATCAAAATAATTACAGCTGAAACATTTTTATCACTAGTATAAAATAGCTTAAAGCTTACTAAGGTACTTTTAATGTATTAAAAAAAAGTAAATTTCGTAAAAAATTAATGGTGTGCCCATTGTCTGAGCGAGAAAGATGGACGTAACTATTTTTAAGGCTTATATGAAGTAAACGAAGATATAATTATAAATGTAGTAGCACTATATCTAGAACGTTGAATGTCCTATACTTATTTCCATTGCAGCAATATTTGAGAAATATTTCTTATCAGAATATTTGTAAAATGTTCCAGAGAATTGCAACATATCGTGTGCAAATTTTATAAAAGATTAGTTATAGTATTTAACAAATATTAAAATAGATTTTTCAAAAAAATTCGAATTTTCAATGTACCTGTAGACAGCAGGATGTTGGAAAGGGCACGAAATAAAACAGAAATCACACATTGTGAATTTTTATTTAAATAGTCATGTATTTCTTGTAAGAAAACTCCAAATATATATACATATATGTGAGTAAGACTGCACCTTAGAGAATATATACATCATACATGCAGGAAGCATTGTATGCTCCGACCGCGAGACGAGATGAGAGAGACAAAAAACAAATAGCAGTACAACCTTTCTCTCTCTTACACGCCTCTGATTGGTCGGCCCCCTTCCGTATATATAGGTATAGTCGTGTCCACAAGTGGCGGTCGTGGGGCCGTGGGGGAACAGAGCAGATATGAGGCTCTTTTACCGTCAAGCTTGAATCAGATGGCGCCAGGGCACGTCGCGGCTGTCATGGCCGTCTCACTCACACAACATTACTTTTCAGTATTGTATGTACATAGGAAATTAAAGTGTAGTGGTAAAGCGCAATATTTGAAATTTTGAAATGAATAAGGAAGACAAGAAAGAATATTATGGGAGCTTAAAAGTTTCAGAATTGAAAAAGCTTTTAAAAGGGAAAGGAGCAAGAGTCAGTGAAAGAAAAGCAGAACTCGTGGACAGGTAAGCCATGACTTGGGAGCGGCAAAAATGTTGGTCTCCCAATTGCTTCGAGCCACTTTTTTTTTATCGCACTATCAGAAGGAAATTTAAATTTCACTTTCTTATCGCAGGATATTTCACTGCAATTCATTTTTCCTACTATCTTTAAACGTAAATGCAAACAAAAATTGTCTGCAAACAACAGCAATCATTTACAAAGGTTATGTCTTCTGCTTTGCTCATTACACAGATAGGCTCACGAACGCAATACACAACTGTAAATTTGACGGTGTGTAAGTATGACAGCCGCGACGTGCCCTGGCGCCATCTGATTCAAGCTTGACGGTAAAAGAGCCTCATATGTAACCTAAGCTCTGATGAAAAAGAACTTATATGGTTAAACACTTCATGCGACTTCATGTATGGCTAATGACAAACTTAGAATGTTTGTCTTCGATAGCTGAGCGGTCAAGAATGCTCGATTAGCTTTTGCGCTCTGGGCGTGGAATCTGACCTATGCTATTTTTTTTTTTTTTTTTTTTTTTTTTTCAGATACTGATTAGTCTCTCTCGAACAGCGCTCGGAGACAAAATATTTTTTCCGAGGATGCAAGGTTTAAGTTGGTAGCACCTTGCATCTCCGATTCCAGTTCCCAAGTCCAAACCGCTCCCGTTCTAAAGCGCGAGAATTTGAATTACAATTTATAGACACTTGAAAAAAAAAAAAAAAATGTATAATCATAGGAAAGCCAGTGCAAATTGCATTAGAGAGCAGTAATGTATAATTTATAAATATATTTGTATAATTACTAATACATAACCTAATATTCGATTTCAATGAGGCTCTTTTACCGTCAAGCTTGAATCAGATGGCGCCAGGGCACGTCGCGGCTGTCATGGCCGTTGCACTTACACACCGTCAAATTTACAGTATAGTAGTGTATTGTGTCCGTGAGCCTATCTGTGTGATGAGCAAAGCATAAGACATAACCTTTGTAAATGATTGCTGTTGTTTGCAGACAATTTTTGTTTGCATTTACGTTTAAAGATAGTAGGAAAAATGAAGTGCAGTGTAATATCCTGCGATAAGAAAGTGCAATTTAAATTTCCTTCTGATAGTGTGATAAAAAAAAGTGGCTCGAAGCAATTGGGAGACCAATCATTAGTAAACAAATACATAAATAGCCTTGTAAATATAAACTAAAATGTACACTTACCTGTCCACGAGTTCTGCTTTTCTTCCACTGACTCTTGCTCCTTTCCCTTTTAAAAGCTTCTTCAATTCTGAAACTTTTAAGCTCCCATAATATTCTTTCTTGTCTTCCTTATTCATTTCAAAATTTCAAATATTGCGCTTTACCACTACACTTTAATTTCCTATGTACATACAATACTGAAAAGTAATGTTGTGTGAGTGAGACGGCCATGACAGCCTCGACGTACCCTGGCGCCATCTGATTCAAGCTTGACGGTAAAAGAGCCTCATAAATGTTAACCATAACTATTTTTGTTATTTATAAAGTTGCTATTATAGTACAGCAATACTATATGATCTATAGTAATAATAATAATGATAATTATAACAATAAAATTATTATTATTACAATAATAATAATAATAATAATAAAACTTAATATGATTACTATTATTAATTACTGGAATGACAAAATATTGTAACTACTCGCATGGAATTCTCAAATTTTTAATTTTTGGTCTTGAAATAAGGATTTGTCATTATAATATTCCGAAAAATTCAATCCCAAAAATAATTAAACCAAAAAATTGTGTATAACAAGACTATTATTTTGTTAATTACGAAAGGATACGCAAATTTGGCTCGACAATTAAAAACACCACTTAGTAAAAATTTTTGTTATTTACTTACGAGGCTTGATGAAGTTATTCTAAAACAATAATCTAGTTCTTTTGATCTTTAAGTATATTCCTTCCTATACAAACAAATACATCAGTTTTTCTGCAGCATACCAGCGTTAGACATTTTCTGCTTGTACGGCAGTAATTATGTGAATACAAAATAAAAAGTTTACATTGTATATGCTGTTGGCGGCAAGTTTACAATTTATCTTTTACCCGAAAGTATAAATATATAAGAGGTCGATATTCAGGTAAAAGATAAGTTATAAACCAGCCGCCACTTCTATCGTCGATCGATATAAAATAAAAATTTAACGTTGTTTGTGATGTTTGCGGCAAGTTTTCAATACATCTTCTACCTAAATGTTGATCTTTTATATATTTGTACTTTCGGGTAAAAGATAAATGGTAAACTTGCCGCCAATAGTGCAAACAAAATCATCTTCTTATTTTACATCTATGTAAATTGTTGCGGCTGGTTTATAATTTATTGTTTGGCTATAGGGCCAAAAATGCCTAAAACTCTCGTTGAGAATTTTAGGGCTACTTTTTAGTTCAAAAATCCGCAACGCTAGATGGCGCTGATCAAATAAATTGTTACTAATACTTACAGAAGAGCCATTTTATTAATTATAAACCAGCTGCAACTAATCTTGTAGATATAAAACAAAAAGATAACGATTGTACTGTTTGCGGCAAGTTAACAATTTATCTTTTTTCCGAAAATCTACCTCCAAAAGTGTAAATATGTAGGAGGTCGATCACTCAAAAGTGCGCAGAACAATGGTATTTTTGAAAAATGTATACTTTCATAAATAGGTACTACTTGATGTGATAACTGTTTCTTGAAACACGGCTAAAATATAAAATAATAAATAGGCCTCACCACGTAATCTAGACATATTTTAAGAAAAAACGTGAAATTTGTTAATCCAAGTAAAAATAAAAGTTTTTGCGCCTAAAAAAATATATTTATATTGTTACCTACGAGGTTGTATCAAAGTTATTGTTGATTCTGTTAATTTCAAGTAATATTTTTATACTTTGGTGTAAAATATTTTGCCTTTACTCAAAAAAACCCAACTTGTAGCGATTAATTTAAAACTAATGTGTGTTTTATAACCACACTTGTTTTCTTAGATAACAAATGGGTTGATTGTACGTTTGTATATTAAAGCATATATATTTTTGTTATCAGTACAACAGTCACTGTACCAAATTATACGAAAAATTAAAAAGTACAGCGAGAAATTTTTATCAGATGTGAAACAAAAACCAAAATCATAAGTAAAGTGGTGTAAAATTTATTTTAAAAAAATATATACATATATAAGTATTAGACTGTTACAGGATACGTATTCATGACAAACTGTATCGATTGTAGAACTTAATTGGTTTTAAAATTTTGCAAAGACTACTTGTGTTACTAAAGATGTACATCATTTTGGAGCAAAAAACAAATTGCACCAAATCTTACATGTAACGACACACTTTTCAAAGAGTCTTACAATACAATTCAATTATATGACATAGAAAATCACATATTCTGTTTTACAAAAAAAAATATATACATATATTAAGTACATCGATCTGTACCGATTTAGTTCTCTTATATTTACATACTATACAAGTCACGCACAACGGGTAAAACATAAAATGTCCATTTTTGGCAACGTGGTCAACAACATTGGGAGACCACTGCCTTGAAAATATCAAAAAAAATCGGATGCTGGGTCGACATTAAATCTACAAAATCCGGCTTATTGATGATATTCTTCGCATTAGTCGCGATAAACCGAAGAGCCCTGTGCCTCAACCTGTCGACGTCGTGTCTATCCGCGAGGACCATGTACTCGACAACGTTGTCGGCGCTCACTTTTTTCACGAGTTTGTCCACACACATCTTTTTCAGCTGCTCGATCTGGTACTTGTCCGCCGCGTACAAAAGGTCAACGGCCACGTCACCCAAACCCTTGACCTCCCCGGTGTACATGAACCGCAGCATTTCCCGCAGAGTTTTGTACTCAATGTCATCGACGTGGATGGTGCTCGTCTTCTGCTTCACCATCAAAGTGCGGAACATGCTGGCGAACACCGGACTCTTCACCGCCAGGACGCACCGGTGGGCGTACATCATTTTACCACCAGCCACGACAACCACGTCGCTGAACTGCTCGTTGTCCAGGAGCATCTTGTAGTCGTCGAACGCCTTGGCTTTTTGCCGCAACAGAGCGTACTTCTTCGGGTGTTCGTCCAACTCCTCCCAGTCGCTTCCCGAATCGTCGTCCTCCTCGACATCCGTCGTCAGATAAACGTCGACCTTGTGGAACCAAAACTCCACCATGAATACCTGTGGCCCGGCCCTCGTGTCGAAGCAATCGCACTCCAGCATCGTGAACTCGCTCGACCATTCGGTCCGTGAGAATTGGAGGCTCCGCGTGCCCGTGTTGTTGAGGAACCGCACTTCCACGTCGCCCTCGATTTTTTCCTCGTTTTTCAAATTACAATGCAATATCTGGTGGTATTCCGTTTTTTCGGAAGACTGTGCAAACGGGAACGATTGGGTGGTCAGTTGGAGCTGCCACTTGTAGCCCAGACAAGGGTCCTTAAACACTGGCGACACTACTCTCCCGTTTTGGCTAATGTCGCTCAGGAATACCGTCCACCGGTAGTGGTTCAGTTTCTGACCGATCATGCCGGACGTGCAATCGGTGTCCAAGTTGAATGATGCCATTTTCTTTCTTGTATTGAAATCGCACTGCACAACCAGTCCTTGGTCAACTGTTTGTTTTGGTATTCTTTGACTGATGCCTTTGCGATGATTTTCAACAAATGAATATTCGAGGTGATACTCGTGGAACAGATAACTATTCTCTGACACTAACTTATTGTGGAGAACATAAGCTACGACTGATGCCTTTGCAATGATTTCCAACGTACAAATGTAACGAAGTGAAAATGAATATTTATCATCGTTCATTTAGTTGGTCGTTAATAGCCAAGTCGGTCTTGGGATTGGTCAGCTACCTGATAAGCGCTTAATGAATTTGGCCCCGGGGCCTTTCTTTTAGACCTCCGCGTGCACTTTCGCTATGAGGTGGCGTACAAACTTCATGCGAGAAATTACGTCAACTGTTAGTCCGAATTCGCTTCTCGACTTTCTATGCGTTCGATCAGAAATCGATTTTAATTTTAATTGTGTTTAACTGTGGTCACATGTAAAACGTATTTCAAGAAAAGAAAATTTCTTAGAAATATTTATTACAAGCCGTTAGAGGGGTTTTTATTAATTGTTTACAGCATCAATTTCATAATTGTTATACATTTATTTCAAATAAGTACAACCCATTTTTTTAAACACACGCTCAATTTGGTTTGTGATGTTGTGGCTTGTTAAAAATTCAATGAAAATTATCGACTCACTGATGTGATTTTCTCAGTCAGTTATAAATGGAATATGATACTTTCAAAATCTGCAAACAAAAATATAATCATGAATTTTATAAATCGAACAATATTGGTAAATACTACGGATTATTTAATTACGGAAATATAAGAGCCGAGTGTCAAATGTATCAGGGGACCGCATTTTATTACAATGAGTTTGGCAGCACGCATCATAACTAATACAACACTTTTACGTAAAGAAGTGCTTAGATTTATCCACTCTGTATTATATATGGAACCTTGAAAATTCATACTCTGCAAGATAAAACAACAATCATCACTAAACATTTAACAGGATGGCACTTGCATTTCATAAGAAAAATATTTAAATTTTATTTAACCATTGCAAACAATAAATTGACAATTTTTTTTTTTTTTTTTTGATTTATTAATTTTTTTCCGAATAGTTCCCCCATGACATAAAAAAAAAAAAAAAAAAAAAAAAACTAAATTTATAAAATTTACGACAGAAAAGTAAAACAATTACTTATTCCTTAATTTTTTCTGGAAGAACAAAAAATGCATCCTAAACAGTCAAGAAAGCACATTAACAGAGTAATTAAGAATTATTAATTAATATTTTATCTTTAAGAAGTAGTTTTTAAATTGCAATTCAATAACACGATGTAAAACATATACTAGCCGCTCTATAAACTTCATTCAGTAAATGGCTCTAGGGCTAAACTGCCTGAAGCCTTTATGGTCCTTATAAGCTTGCACATTGGTAAAACTCTAGTTTATATTAATATCTTTTTCCATAAACACTTTGTAGTGTTTCCTACAAGTAACCAGACCAATCTTTTGTCGACTACTCCATCAGTTGTACCAAGTTTTGCTAAAACAATTGACAAATAAAGGCCGTTAGATTCAATATTCTAGCGAAAAGTTTAAAATATTGGTGAATACAAGATATTCGAAGATAGGCGCATTGGGCTGTTTGCATCGTATGTGCATTTATCAGTATAGCCATGAAGAAAGTTGTCGATGAACGCATAGAAAGTCGAGAAGCGAATTCGGACTAACAGTTGACGTAATTTTTCGCATGAAGTTTGTACGCCACCTCATAGCGAAAGTGCACGCGGAGGTCTAAAAGAAAGGCCCCGGGGCCAAATTCATTAAGCGCTTATCAGGTAGCTGACCAATCCCAAGACCGACTTGGCTATTAACGACTAACTAAATGAACGATGATAAATATTCATTTTCACTTCGTTCCATTTGTACGTTGAAAATCATCGCAAAGGCATCAGTCGTAGCTTATTTCCTCCACAATAAGTTAGTGTCGAAGAATAGTTATCTGTTCCACGAGTATCACCTCGAATATTCATTTGTTGAAAATCATCGCAAAGGCATCAGTCAAAGAATATCAAAACAAACAGTTGACCAAGGACTGGTTGTGCAGTGCGATTTCAATACAAGAAAGAAAATGGCATCATTCAACTTGAACACCGATTGCACGTCCGGCGTGATCGGTCAGAAACTGAACCACTACCGGTGGACGGTATTCCTGAGCGCCATCAGCCAAAACGGGAGAGTAGTGTCGCCAGTGTTAAAGGACCCTTGTCTGGGCTACAAGTGGCAGCTCCAACTGACCACCCAATCGTTCCCATTTGCACAGCCTTCCGAAAAAACGGAATACGACCAGATATTGCATTGTTATTTGAAAAACGAGGAAAAAATCGAGGGCGACGTGAAAGTGCGGTTCCTCAACAACACGGGCACGCGGAGCTTCCAATTCTCACGGACCGAATGGTCGAGCGAGTCCACGATGCTGGAGTGCGATTGCTTCGACACGAGGGCCGGGCCACAGGTGTTCATGGTGGAGTTTTGGTTCCACAAGGTCGACGTTTATCTGACGACGGATGTCGAGGAGGACGACGATTCGGGAAGCGACTGGGAGGAGTTGGACAAACACCCGAAGAAGTACGCTCTGTTGCGGCAAAAAGCCAAGGCGTTCGACGATTACAAGATGCTCCTAGACAACGAGCAGTTCAGTGACGTGGTTGTCGTGGCTGGTGGTAAAATGATGTACGCCCACCGGTGCGTCCTGGCGGTGAAGAGTCCGGTGTTCGCCAGCACGTTCCGCACTTTGATGGTGGAGCAGAAGACGAGCACCATCCACGTCGATGACATTGAGTACAAAACTCTGCGGGAAATGCTGCGGTTCATGTACACCGGGGAGGTCAAGGGTTTGGGTGACGTGGCCGTTGACCTTTTGTACGCGGCGGACAAGTACCAGATCGAGCAGCTGAAAAAGATGTGTGTGGACAAACTCGTGAAAAAAGTGAGCGCCGACAACGTTGTCGAGTACATGGTCCTCGCGGATAGACACGACGTCGACAGGTTGAGGCACAGGGCTCTTCGGTTTATCGCGACTAATGCGAAGAATATCATCAATAAGCCGGATTTTGTAGATTTAATGTCGACCCAGCATCCGATTTTTTTTGATATTTTCAAGGCAGTGGTCTCCCAATGTTGTTAACCACGTTGCCAAAAATGGACATTTTATGTTTTACCCGTTGTGCGTGACTTGTATAGTATGTAAATATAAGAGAACTAAATCGGTACAGATCGATGTACTTAATATATGTATATATTTTTTTTTGTAAAACAGAATATGTGATTTTCTATGTCATATAATTGAATTGTATTGTAAGACTCTTTGAAAAGTGTGTCGTTACATGTAAGATTTGGTGCAATTTGTTTTTTGCTCCAAAATGATGTACATCTTTAGTAACACAAGTAGTCTTTGCAAAATTTTAAAACCAATTAAGTTCTACAATCGATACAGTTTGTCATGAATACGTATCCTGTAACAGTCTAATACTTATATATGTATATATTTTTTTAAAATAAATTTTACACCACTTTACTTATGATTTTGGTTTTTGTTTCACATCTGATAAAAATTTCATGCTGTGCTATTTAATTTTTCGTATAATTTGGTACAGTGACTGTTGTACTGATAACAAAAATATATATGCTTTAATATACAAACGTACAATCAACCCATTTGTCATCTAAGAAAACAAGTGTGGTTATAAAACACACATAAGTTTTAAATTAATCGCTACAAGTTGGGTTTTTTTGAGTAAAGGCAAAATATTTTATACCAAAGTATAAAAATATTACTTGAAATTAACAGAATCAACAATAACTTTGATACAACCTCGTAGGTAACAATATAAATATATTTTTTTAGGCGCAAAAACTTTTATTTTTACTTGGATTAACAAATTTCACGTTTTTTCTTAAAATATGTCCAGATCACGTGGTGAGGCCTATTTATTATTTTATATTTTAGCCGTGTTTCAAGAAACAGTTATCACATCAAGTAGTACCTATTTATGAAAGTATACATTTTTTAAAAATACCATTGTTCTGCGCACTTTTGAGTGATCGACCTCCTACATATTTACACTTTTGGAGGTAGATTTTTGGAAAAAAGATAAATTGTTAACTTGCCGCAAACAGTACAATCAAAATTATCTTTTTGTTTTATATCTACAAGATTAGTTGCAGCTGGTTTATAATTAATAAAATGGCTCTTCTGTAAGTATTAGTAACAATTTATTTGATCAGCGCCATCTAGCGTTGCGGATTTTCGAACTAAAAAGTAGCCCTAAATTTCTCAACGAGAGTTTTAGGCATTTTTGGCCCTAGAGCCAAACAATAAATTATAAACCAGCCGCAACAATTTTCATAGATGTAAAATAAGAAGATGATTTTGTTTGCACTATTGGCGGAAAGTTTACCATTCATCTTTTACCTGAAAGTACAAATATATAAAAGATCAACATTTAGGTAGAAGATGTATTGAAAACTTGCCGCAAACATCACAAACAACGTTAAATTTTTATTTTATATCGATCGACGATAGAAGTGGCGGCTGGTTTATAACTTATCTTTTACCTGAATATCGACCTCTTATATATTTATACTTTCGGGTAAAAGATAAATTGTAAACTTGCCGCCAACAGCATATACAATGTAAACTTTTTATTTTGTATTCACATAATTACTGCCGTACAAGCAGAAAATGTCTAACGCTGGTATGCTGCAGAAAAACTGATGTATTTGTTTGTATAGGAAGTAATATACTTAAAGATCAAAAGAACTAGATTATTGTTTTAGAATAACTTCATCAAGCCTCGTAAGTAAATAACAAAAATTTTTACTAAGTGGTGTTTTTAATTGTCGAGCCAAATTTGCGTATCCTTTCGTAATTAACAAAATAATAGTCTTGTTATACACAATTTTTTGGTTTAATTATTTTTGGGATTGAATTTTTCGGAATATCATAATGACAAATCCTTATTTCAAGACCAAAAATTAAAAAATTGAGAATTCCATGCGAGTAGTTACAATATTTTGTCATTTCAGTAATTAATAATAGTAATCATATTAAGTTTTATTATTATTATTATTATTATTGTAATAATAATAATTTTATTGTTATAATTATCATTATTATTATTACTATAGATCATATAGTATTGCTGTACTATAATAGCAACTTTATAAATAACAAAAATAGTTATGGTTAACATTTATGAGGCTCTTTTACCGTCAAGCTTGAATCAGATGGCGCCAGGGTACGTCGAGGCTGTCATGGCCGTCTCACTCACACAACATTACTTTTCAGTATTGTATGTACATAGGAAATTAAAGTGTAGTGGTAAAGCGCAATATTTGAAATTTTGAAATGAATAAGGAAGACAAGAAAGAATATTATGGGAGCTTAAAAGTTTCAGAATTGAAGAAGCTTTTAAAAGGGAAAGGAGCAAGAGTCAGTGGAAGAAAAGCAGAACTCGTGGACAGGTAAGTGTACATTTTAGTTTATATTTACAAGGCTATTTATGTATTTGTTTACTAATGATTGGTCTCCCAATTGCTTCGAGCCACTTTTTTTTATCACACTATCAGAAGGAAATTTAAATTGCACTTTCTTATCGCAGGATATTACACTGCACTTCATTTTTCCTACTATCTTTAAACGTAAATGCAAACAAAAATTGTCTGCAAACAACAGCAATCATTTACAAAGGTTATGTCTTATGCTTTGCTCATCACACAGATAGGCTCACGGACACAATACACTACTATACTGTAAATTTGACGGTGTGTAAGTGCAACGGCCATGACAGCCGCGACGTGCCCTGGCGCCATCTGATTCAAGCTTGACGGTAAAAGAGCCTCATTGAAATCGAATATTAGGTTATGTATTAGTAATTATACAAATACATTTATAAATTATACATTACTGCTCTTTAATGCAATTTGCACTGGCTTCCCTATGATTATAAATTTTTTTTTTTTTTCAAGTGTCTATAAATTGTAATTCAAATTCTCGCGCTTTAGAACGGGAGCGGTTTGGACTTGGGAACTGGAATCGGAGATGCAAGGTGCTACCAACTTAAACCTTGCATCCTCGGAAAAAATATATTGTCTCCGAGCGCTGCTCCCGAAACGCGAGCCACATACCCCATACCTACCACCTTGCATAGCGCAGCGATCTACTCTACCGATGGCGGATTAGCGAACAAAGCTTTGATCTGGTCATGTTATTTCCATACGAATGTTTTTTTGTACGTCGAGGCGGTTTGTAGCCGAAACGGCCCCAGGTTCTCACCTGTTCACGCTAGTTGACCTTCATAACAACCAGAACCTTGCGTTCCTCGAAGGCCCATAATTTACAAATTCGGCTTAATGGCCGCGAAGTTCGCGCCGATGAAACGCCTCGACTTATCGTTCATCATTTCGCGGATTCACTAGATCTCTTGCCACATTTTTTGCTCTCGCTCGCCTTTCGTGCCATTTACAATTGTCGCTGTACTAACTTAGTGCTAACTTAGTCTCACAAGGCTTTATATGCAGCGAAGTACATTGTAGTTGCAGTAAACGCTCACAGCGTGCACAAATAATGAGAATACACAACTAATTGGTCAATAATAACTAATTGCATAATTTATTGGTCAATAATAACTAATTAAATTTAATTTATAAATTATTATACACATAATTACAATGTGACTGTAATTTCGCAATATTGCAGTAATATTATTTCAACTCGAAATGCTGTGTGGAATATGTCATCAGAATAATCATCACCATGCTAAACTCTCCAGTACGCGAAAAATAGTATTGGCGTATACGAGTGACTTTTTCTCAGCACTCAGCGATTTCTTAACTCTCTTTTTATAACTCTGGTCTAGAAAAATACTTTTGGAGTGCTCTGAGAGTAGTCACTCAAAAATGCAACAAGTGGACCAATTTTTATAAATCAGAGATACTTATTAGTCAACCTAGCTTCTAGACTTTAGGTCTATAAAAAGCCGTTTATGTTTACTTTATTACCTTTTATTTATATTCAACAATTAATACTTCTCTAATCACATTTACTTTCTTCTGTTACAGTTTTTATTTTCATGTTTCAACTTTACGTATGAGTTTTTTTGCAGGGTAATCCTAAAATTCACTAATCTTCATGAGAGAGCCATGTCAATAACGCGAACTTTGACATTGTTTTTTATTTTTAAATTTTTTTGGAAGCAAATGCTTAAATTTTTAGTACAGACGCATAAAACTGCATTTTATTAAATTTAAAATCTGAGTATGGATACTGCGGTTCAACTTATCAGGTAATTTGTAAGTAGTAGGTAGATATCTATTGCATGTAACATAGACTCAGTAAAAATGATAAAAAATGTTTAAAAAATAGTAAATGGAAGCTTTTTGATTCAAAAATTTATGTAAATAAGAAATAAAAGGAATACTATGTAATATAGTTCAAGACATCACAAGAGGTATTCGCAGCTCCTATTCAGAGTTCACAAAAGAGCAACCATCTGGTGGCGATTCGAGGTTCTGCGCACTTTTGAAGTCATTAGATAAGGCTGAAAAAGTATTTCAAATTCTATAAAAGTTTCAAAAAGACTTGAGACTGTTTACCAAAATTTCAAAAGTGCGCAGCCCCTCGCAGCTACTTCCAATTTTATTCAGCTTTTCCATCCCAAAGTGGGGTGTTTACGAGATTCTTAACACCTTCAGAAACGCTAGCGATAGCGTACTTCAAAAGGGTTAAATTATTCAAGCCCAACGAGACCTTGTAGGAGTCCATAGTAACCACAATAAAAAAATAAGTAATAATAATAATAATAATAATAAAAGTGGTACTGACTCCTTGTGCTTTATGTATACCAAACAAATCACAGCTTTAATGTTTATAGCTATATGCCAACAGTGATTGGGAACTGATTACTTCTCCAGTTATTAGCCTCAACCCACCGTTTACTCCACATAAGAGCTAATTGTTGCGAAACTAATGAGAGATCAATGGAAGACCTGACGAGGTCGGGACCTGATACACATGTGAAACTACCATTATGTAAAATACTAAACTTTTTAACATCAGTCTTATTAAATATTATATAACCATTGTGGCAATTATTTCCATTTCACCTTGAATCCCGAGACCGGAGATGTGCATTAAAATCACGTACTATCATACATAGAGGACCTCTAACTTCCAAAACTTTATTCAACAATTTTAACCATTCGTCATTTTTTATATTATTTCTACCAGTTGGGTACCTACTATTGTTAGTGGATCTCTGACGGTTTGTATAGAAATTGCTCCTAATTCTAGAGCATCAGAAGGGGATTGAAAATCATACCCTTTTTAATAAGAAAAGCTACTCCGTCACTATCTCGTAATATGGAAGAGGAACCCATCCGGTTTTAACCATGTTTCTATAATGATAATGTCCAATTCCAGTATAAATCTCTCAAGTTGCTTTGACTGATTATTTGTGCTTCTACAGTTCCATTGACAAATTCTAAGATTAAGTTTTTGACGCATTTTTCATACTACTGTCATTATTAATAATTTAGACTTTATATAGCTTTAACAGATAATTTTTTATTCTTTTACATATTAATTAAAACACCTTTTTAGTACATTAGATGGCAAGTGCAGGCATCGCGTCTCGCGCACGAGTTACATATACTATTTTTTGAAACAGTATGTGAAAAGATCGACTTATCTGAACAAAATGCTTTTATCGTGCTTTTATTTATTTTTTATTGTCATTATGGATGTTTATCGTAACATAAAAATTTGTAAAATTCAATTTAATATTCTTATTTTTCATTGAGATTTCCATTGTTTCACAATTTTCCTTTTCATTACTTCTCTTTCTTTTCTTCAACGGCGATCCAAATGTAGAATTTTGCGTGGTTGTCGGAACATAGTCCACCCTTTGATATTGTGAATCGTCCCCCGACTTGGCTTCGACATTATTTATATCTACAGTTGCATTATCAAATCTCATATTAGACGTAGAAGGAATTTGATTTGCAACTGCATGTGAATTGGCAAGTGGTGTTGTTAAGTCGATTTTTTTACTTATTTCTTTTTGGCTGTAAAGTGACTTTTCGACGTAGCTTCTAGCTACTGTCGCCGATTTCCAACCTCCGTGCCTCATTAGATCGTTTTCATTACCTCCGCCGTCTGCACGGAGAGATCTCTGATGGTACTACGGTAGTATGTATAGCCGCGTGCAACAGTATAGTATAGTGCGTCGTATACGACTGTAGCGCCCGCGCGCCACAACGAAAGTATATGGCTTCTGCTACCGTAGTATACAGGCCTCCGTGCAACTGTAGTGAGTGAACTATACTACCGTTGCTTCTGCCTTATACTACAGTTGCAACGCTGATATACTGAATTGGTATATTACCCCGCTTACCAACTTTGCTCCCGGGAGCCATACCAAATCGGTATTGACCCCAAGCAAATGTGCACACACACACACATACACACACACACATAAGTGTGTATATATGTATATGTACGTAATTTGATGCGGCGGTGGCGGCACTGCACTATACATACATATCTATAACCTCGTGTTTGCCGCTCGTTGAAAGGTATATGTATATATATATATATATATTTTTTTTATAAATGATTGCAAAATACGTACTGCTATTTGTACGAGATTAATTTCATTGTAATTGACAAAAATAAATAGTTAAAATATATACGTTGCTATTTGTAAATAAAAATAATTTTCAAATGATTTATTGTTAAAATACATGTTTTTCATTATAATTATCTTTTATTCATTTGCCTAATACAATACGAGTCCTTTTTTGCGAAACAGAGGCTATCAGCATGAACCTTATTTTTGCAATATACTATTGAGGGCTATTTTAGAACGCGTAGAGCTGTTGAAAACGATGTATGTGTAGTTAATTACTATTTCATTTAGGATAAAATTACCTATTGTATACATTATTTTCAGCAGCGCATATATATGCGTTTATTAGATCCCATCCAGTGTATAGTAGTATGCTATACTTTATGAAGCTCGAGAAAATATTATATTGTTCATTGCATATATATACATATACATTCCAACGAGCGGCAAACACGAGGTTATAGATATATATGTATAGTGCAGCGCTGCCACCGCCGCATCAAATGACGTACATATACATATATACACACTTATATATGTGTGTGTGTGTGTGTGTGTGTGTGTGTGTGCGCGCACATTTGCTTGGGGTCAATACCGATTTGGTATGGCTCCCGGGAGCAAAGTTGGTAAGCGGGGTAATATACCAATTCAGTATATCAGCGTTGCAACTGTAGTATAAGGCAGAAGCAACGGTAGTATAGTTCACGCACTACAGTTGCACGGAGGCCTGTATACTACGGTAGCAGAGGCCATATACTTTCGTTGTGGCGCGCGGGCGCTACAGTCGTATACGACGCACTATACTACTGTTGCACGCGGCTATACATACTACCGTAGTACCAGAGATCTCTCCGTGTGCAAGCAACGTTGATAAGCAGAGGCGTAGGGTTATGCTAAATAATTGATGCGCTATTGCGAGTCACTGCTATTTGTTATTGCTAGGTTACGAAATTTCCTCGGGCACCGATTTCTTCGCTTACGACTTGAAGCAGTGCGCGAATGGCGTTCCTTGCGAACTCTATAGGTGCATGCAAAGTCGATCTTCGCACGCACTGTCTTAATAAATATATAAATCGTGGCTGGATAGGCTAAAAGCCCCGTCGTGTTCATTTCGGAGTATGATTTTGTTTGATATCCCGAGTTTTTGTGTTGTTTGGTTGTGAGTAGTATTGTGGTATATATACTTTATTTGAAAGTGATGGGACGTTTTCATGGTGGCAATAGGCCATGTTATTCTCTCATCTCCATGGATTAATTTTCTAGCATCTTCAAATGATTTGTTTTTTTAACCATGGTTCTTTGTATCTCACACTTTTTTATGAAAGTTTGACATCTGCTCTTATCCAATTTAGCACACTGCCTACATACAGAATATTTCTTACATTGGGACGTTATATGGCCTGGCTTCAGACAGGAATAGCATATTTTTAGCGAGGGTACGTAGGGTTGTACTTGATGTGCAATTTTATATATGAATTCATATTGAGGCAACTTCTGACCTAAAAATGAGACAATTATTGATCCTGTGGGAGTCCATTGGGGTTGACCTGCTGCTCGTGTGAAATCTTTGTTCTTTTTCGTTATTCTTCCATCACTTGCTATCCTCACTCCAGCTTTAATTTAATTAAGGATTTCATCCTCTGAAATATCCTGATCCACTTCTCTTATGAAACCTCTCTTAGTCAAACGGAATGATGGGATAAAGGCTTCACAATTTTTCTTATCTATTATTTCAGAGTCATTTACTAAGCTGTTAGCTTCTTTACAATCTTTAAAGATGACTTCTATATTTCTTGTTGATTTTGGATAAATCTGAATGACTCTAGGGTACTTATTGCAAATACGTTTACTTAAAGTTAACCTGTTGATTCTTGCCGAGTAATTACCATTTGGCTGTGCTTTACTTTTTACCACAACTCCAAAAGGGTCGCTGTTATCTTCAGTCTAAAGCTATATTGGAGGTCTATTCGCTTTGAGCGCAATTCCGAAATCGCGCCCCCACTGGGCACTTTGAGAACGATTGGTCGTCATTAGAAAAGGTAATTATTATTAAATCAAGCTTCTGGCTCCATTTACCAGGTGGCCAACCCCTAAATGTCGCTTCTCTCCAAGCATATAGAAATCAATTCTATGCATAGTACTGTCCCTTCCTAATCATGACCAATTGCTCTCAAAGTGCCCAGTGGGGGCGCAATTTCGGAATTGCGCTCAAAGTGAATAACTCTCCTTATTTAGGTTACTCTCTTGAGTTTTTTCCTCCTGTGATTAAGTCATCACGTTGTCCGCCTCATTATCTCTTGTGTTTTTCCCCTTTTCATCGACTTTTCTCTGTTTGTCTTCATTCTGCTTGCCTTCGTTTTCGTTCTTTTCTCTGAACTTTCTCTTGTTGTTTTTTTCTCCCTTTAAAGCTCCTACTTCCTGTTCTTGGTCATTGGTTACTCCTTTTCCTTCAATGATCTTGATACCCTCCATCTCTTCCTGTAGTATCGCACTGCGCCTCCCAGAAATCAAATGCATGGTAATGGTTATAAGTTTTCAGCTGCTATCAATAACCAGATAACCTAAAATCTTAGGTTTCAAGTTAATAGATTCAGTTGACGGAATTTTGAAACAAGACTTATTTACCAACACGAATACGCACTTACCTGCACATTTATTATACGCATGTTACAGACATGATTTCTAAGCGATGCATATTTGTGTTTTACACCATATGACATGTGTCTTATACATATTAACGATATTTTTGTTCAACTTATAAAATTAATATTTCATAAGAACTTGGTCATACAAGGTCATATTTATTTGAAACGACACATTTAATAATTTAATATTAGAACTATATTAAAATGTTCTTGGTTATTTTTTTCACAATACAAGTTTTGACATAACATAAAAAAACGTATGGCATGGTATTGAGATGGAAAAACAAAGTTAGAATGTCATTCGATTTTGGGGCGAGCAATTTTGCTGGCAATTCAATGGTAATACAAAATTCTCTTATTTAGAGCTTCGGAATCGCGATCCGGTTACAGTTAGGGTAATGACATTCAGCCAATGAAATGCAACTGTTACCGTTATCATTTTTTTAAGCTTTTTTTTTAACAAGGTGAAAGAGTCAAGTATACAAGCTTACAGCTTATTTGTACACAATAAAACCCAAGTATAAACGTCGCAAGTACTAATTTTACTAGTTTTTCTTTGACTTTAGATGAAAATATTGCAATTTTTCGTGCAACGACTTACACTGATTTATTCTTTTATAAAGAAGAAAAAAACAGTACCAACTTTACCAACAATGAACAACAGAGATGATGTATATTACCAAGAAACACACCTAATGAAGCTTACAGTCACCGTGTATACAAACAAAATTGAATTTGAAAAATCCGTGCTAAGAGCGTGTTTTCTCACGTCACACCTTGAATGCAGCCCCTAGGTACATGGAAAGCGAGAGAGAGAGAGAGAGAGAGAGAGAGAAGGAACGAGAACGAGAAAAAGACCGACAGAAGAAGGACAGAAGCACGTACAAAACATGAACCTGCGCTTATATACTCGTGGGCGAAGGGGGAAAAGATGGTGCACGGGAAAAAGAGGGGAGAGAAAGCACAGGTGTTCCCCGAGTGGTCGGCGGCGGGAGTCGAGCGCGTATGCCGGCTCCCTCGGTCTCTCGCCGCAGTGTCGGCCAAGCACCCCGTGGACTCGCGTGCGCCGGGCCCCTCGGCCTTGAAACCCCTTGCTCTCAGCTCGCCGATACTGCACACCCAATGTTCACTTGGGCGGGACACCGCGATTTGTAGTTCAATCAAAGAGTTCGACCCGGTTTTTTTTTTTTTTTTTTTTTTTTCTTTTTCTTCTTGTGCTGTACGCGAGATGAACACGGCTTCAACTTGACTCCTAATTGAGGCTCGTTCGCGGCGTGCGTGCAGTGCGCGGATGACAAGTGAACCTTGAAATTTTTCAGTGCAATTCAGTGAGTCACGCGGCGAGCGGCGCGGATAAGTATCAAGTGCGAGGAGGGAAGTCGCCGGAAACCGCGGCTGGGTATTATGCTAATCAGACGGCGCTCAGAATGCGGGAGGAAGAGCTCGAGATATCACTCAAGGTTCGTCCTGCGAAAGCGCCCATTTGAATCTCCGATTATCTCCCTCCCTACACTCTCTTTGGGTGATTTCCCCCCCTTCCTCTTGCTTCACGAGCGTGGGACAAGTGGTTCGATTTTATTTCCTCCGTTATCGCTACTGGCGGTGTTTCCCTTGTCTTTGTTGTTCCGCGGTGTTTTGAGTTGGTTCGGCGCTCGACCGATTAGATAAGGAAACATGTCCAGCTACGTTGACTCGAGCGCTTATCGGTGAAATAATAATCCAAGCGACTGCGAGAGGGAAAAAACTCGAATAAAAATTACTAATGTGGGTTATTATCAGTAAATGGAACATTTTTTCGCAATCCTATTTGTTTTTCATGTACCTCGGATTGTTTGCACCTCGATGAAACATATAGGCAGCTATTTTTTCAATTAAGCTTCCACAAGCGACAAACGTTCGTTCACGTGAAGAGACTGGTATTTCTCGCGTGTCTTTATTCGCTACAACACATGCGTACTCTAGCTTGATATTTTTCAAACAAACTACGTGCCGTTGAATCGGTATGGGAATGCCTTCGTGAAAATAAACGATCCAACCAACGTACCGATAATTTGCAAGATTTTTGAAAGGTGCCATTCCCTCATTTTCATTTCGTTTCTATACTGCCCATTCGCGTCCAGAGCGATAAATATTCCACGCAAGAAATCACATTGAGGCGGAAATCGTAAAAAGATAGTTAAACATTGAGCATTTGAAAATTGGATCCGCGCTCGGTGCTGTAATAAAAAGACTTTCAAAAATTTGGGGCTGGAAGGGGGTGGACGAATCGATAGAAGCACACAGGAGTAAACCATGAAAACGAGCCACCCTTCCTCTCTTCCAGCACCAATTGTCAATGCAGAACAGCAAACATGCAGTTCAAACTTGAATTTTTTTTTCCAACCGATTCTCGAAAGTTAGACCAGTCGAACAAGTCAGTGTTGACTTATTATAAGTTAAAAGTCGTTTACTTATTGTGATAAATAGACGACATTTTACTGATCTGCAGTAAAATTTAACTGATTCATTCAACAGTGAAGGACGTGAACGTTCAGCGAATATTTGCAACCGAAATGTGTAGATTACTCCACGCGATTGGCATAGGAGCGGTTAAAAACAGTATTACCATATGTGCGATGTATGTAGTTGAGCGAGTGGGGGGTGGACTTGGGTAAGCTATTTAGGCACCGTGAGGGTAGCACTTACGTATTATGCACCTGGCGGGTATTGTGAGTATTTTTGTAGTAAAAAAAAGAAGTAGTACCTTTTTATGTCCTCGAAGACCGGCACCAATGGTTTGACCTTAAAATTTTCATCATTGCACTACAATAAACACAGCCAACGAGTGCGTACTCTACAGTTCATTGTGCAGCAGTTTTAACGGGTGGATGTGTATTTAAGAGTCTGAGGGAGTGAGTCGATGGATAATTACTCGACGGGTGCGTGTGTAGTAGCTACATATATTATATACATATATACCCACCTGAGGCTCACATGTACGTATATACGATCCATTGATGGCGAGTGTCGGTTGCGTGGGGGTGAAGGGACTCCCTTTTGCCGGCACATTTACGTATCCGTGGATGTGTGAAAGTCGTAGCGAAGCGGCCTTAGAGACATACACACGCAGTGCTTACACCCGCGAGTCTACAAAAAAACTTTTGTCTCGTGTCTTTAAATTTCGGAAAGCTTTCGCTTACTTTTTTAGAATTTCGTAATTTGATGTACTTCAAGCTCTTCTTTTTTTTAATCTCTTTAAGAAAAAAAAATCGAAAGTTCTGATTCTGGCATAAATTTAAAGAACGTTTTTTTTGTTCTTTCTAAGCATTTGTAATTAATTATAAAGTATTGATGCATCATTTTTTTTTCCATCAATTTCAAAACGTTTTCTACAAGGAAAAAATTATAAATTGAGAGTAACTTTTTGTAGTAATTTCATTGTATGAGTGCTTTGGCTGTTAAAAAAATTGTACAAAACATTTAACAGATATACATTAAATTTTTTTACATCTTAGGCTGATCTAAGATAGATCTTAAACTTGCAGGTGTATAGTTTACACCAAAATTTATCAAATTCGCAGGTGCTGATTAAAAGTAAAATTTTCTACAAAATCTTTTTTTCTCGGTAGTATTAAGGGGATTATTACAAAGTTTTATTATTAATCGTATTATTTATAACATACTTAAATTTAAAAAAGTCTATAGTGATGCCAGTTCAAAGATATATTAATTAAAAGTCGGAGCACAATGTATTTAGTACACCTATTTTGAGGAAGGCAAGATTTTGGAGCATTGTTCTTTGGTTTTTTCACTAGTTTGATATATTTTACTCTATAATTTGAATTATTTTACATAATTTTCAAAGAATAATAAAATTAGGATTAATTTTTTACAAAAATTGACTTTTGGAATGGAATGTAAATTAATAATCTCCTTAGGGGTTGATAGTATAGTTTAGAAAAATGTTAAATCTTAGAAAAAAAGCGTATGAAAAATTAATGAAAATATGCTTTTATCAATAAAAAATAACGCAGAAAATAAGTTTTTATACCGCACAGTAAGGATAAAAGCAAGAGTTTCTAAACTTTTATTTTATAAGAACATAAATCAATTCTAACACTAACAGTTACGCGTGGGATAAAAAAACTATTTCTACTTCATAATTTATCAACAAAAACGTATTTTTATATGGATTTTATTTTTAAATTTTATTTTTAACTTTCAACTCATAATTTTTGTTTGCGATTGAACCAAGTAAGCAGTCTACAGTACTTATACCTATTTGGCGTCTGATCTTAAAGTTCATCGTCTACAAAATTAAGTAGTGACAGACGAGTAAGGTAAGACAAGCCATCGGCGAACCAAAGTCCTATACATTAAAAGCTGGGTAAAAAAAAGAGGAATTTGGTGTAATCTATTATAACTTTATTGTAATGATAAGAACATTTTTGGTGGAAAAAAAAAAATTAGTCACTCTAGAAGTAAATGAATAATCGATCTCAGTTAACCCGCCACAGACAGCCAGACAATACGAGTTAAATAACAGCGTATAAAAATACTTTTACTTGACTCGAAAATTAAAACTTTCATCTCCGCAAATAATTAAACAGTTATAAGATAATTGCTATGGATTTTAAAAAATTTCTACAAATTTCTAAAATATTGACAGTAGCCCCGTGTACGTCGCACCGGTGGTACTTTTAGCTCTATAATAATCGTGTCTTACCCACAAAACTATATGATTTTCGGTATGAATTTAGCAACTTTGGAGTACCAAAGGACCCTAACTAACTAACGCGTCCTGACTAACATTTCCAGAGCATGAGGCAAAAAAATGGCATCCATATTGCTGGAGTTTTCCGAGTATTTTTCGAGGACTTGTTCGTGTACCTGCATGCAAAGACAGAGACCGAATAAGAGGCAACGGCGGCAGGTAGAAGGAAGTAATGGAGGCGAGCAAAGAAGAACAAGTGAGGGAGAGACCGCCGCCACGGTCGAGCAGAGAGAGCTTGCTCCGGAGAACTATCAGGAGAGCGATGTCGCGGGCACATGTGCGTGCGCTGTCGGGGAAAATATATATACATGTATATTCGCTCCAAAGTGTATACATTATACATATATATATGTACATCCGCAGCACAGGTGCACCGCTCGCAGAGATACAGGCGCAGGTGTTGGTTGTTCCGAGACCGTGCGATGTACGCTCGCATGTACATATATCAACACACCCGCACTCTCGCGTAAAAAAATATATATACATACATAAGCGGACACGAGGCTATAAGGTTGAGGCCCTCCCCATTGCGTCCTTGCGCTGCCATCGTCTACGTACGCGTGTATCGTCTATGTACTCCGTATCTACGCGTGTAACTCGTGTGTACGTGTGTATACCTCGTTCATTCCTCCATGAAACCTATAGGTGCACGCCTTCGTGCGCGTATCTATCCGTACGCGGGGTGTACTGAGGCAAGTCAAGCGCGTGTTGTGCGCTTTTGTGTGGAAAAGACACCCCAAATGATGGCCAAAATTTTATAGAAAGCTTAGACACGTCAATCGTTGGTTTGTTGTTGTTTTTGGGGTATTTTTAACGACAATCGTATTATTCTTTACTTACATTGATTCACTAGTTTTTTTTTTTTTTTTTTTTTTTTTTTTTACACTCGTTTAGCTAACATATCTTTGGTTTTCATCAGGACTTAATTTATGTTTCATTTATTTTTTCCATTCATTTGTAATTAAAGCACAATTAGGGTAATCCACGGAATGACGAGGATAAAATTGCCGCAATGAAGCTTTTTTGAACACGCCAACCTTTTTTAGAACGCAGATCGAATATTTAAATGTTACTCCTTGACAGGAAATAACTGTCACAGTTTGCTTGATGAAAAACATTTTCTTATCGGTGGATAAAATTGAATTTTCATCGTCAGCTGTGAGTAATGTTGTATCTGAAATTTATTTGATGAAAATTACCAAAATTGTATTCTACAGAAAGTTACTGGGAGAGTTTATGTGCTAGAATTCTTTAAAGATTCACTGCAATATATCCGAGAAAATATCTTACAGGATAGTTGTACGCAGGATGTCTTGCAACGAGTGTATTTTAGGACGAGCACCCTAAAATCATCCAAAAGTCCTGGCAAAACATTGTTCGTGAGCCCAAGAGGATGTTTTGCAGGAAATTTTGCAAGACCCTTGTACGAAATTCTACAGAAAATTTTAATGAGCGTTGTTTGCAAGAAAAAAAAAGCTTTAACGTTATTTGAAGAATATTTGACGAAAAATTTCAAACAAAATACCTATACGAAAGCAAATGCAGACTCTTTACAAATACAAGGGATTGGACTGGCTTGTAATATCAGTGAAATAGAAAAAAATATTAATGTATTCTATTATTCCATCCCAGAATACAAAACGATGAAAATAAAAGTTGTTACTTTTGAACAGTTGTTACTTGTCAACGAACGCGTTATAATGTATGGAGGGTTGAAAATGACTAATCCACGGCTTTTATAACAAATTAATTCGATTGCTCGGACTGTGCAAGATTAGCGTTTCTTCTTGCATGGACACGATGTTCTAATGCATTTCAAGCACGTGGCCCGTAATTATAGATAATAAGATACTCAACACCTCAAGTTTGGTGGGATAATAATTCGAGACACAAGAGGAACGAGACGGACGATCATCCAGGAGTTAAAGAGTTGTTCGAAAAGCTCGTAATGACAGAAAGCTGGAATGTCAGGCACAAAGATGCAAGCATAATACGTAAGTATTATGCACGTGTGCAAATGCACGCAAGAGAAGAGCGACCCGTTTTAACGGTACGGGTAATGCCTGATTAGCAAATCAGCATCTGCCGGGAGAAAACTTCTCCAGCCTCTTTTCCATTTTCTGTCGCACGTGTGCACTTGCGTGTACGCGCACACCTATTTGTATATACAATGTATGAGTACGTGTACACATTCTCAAAGTTAAACGTCTTTGCAACTCTCGAGGCGCAGTTCGCTCGTGTACGGTTAATTTTGCCCATCGAGTCCCACCTATTCTGTAATATAAATAGCGTGTGCAGTATAGGTAAAGCATAAGCGTAGCTGTTCAGATAATATCAAGCGATTTAACGTTCGTGGCACTACCCTTCCCCAGCATATCCTCGAGAATTTTTATTTCACCTCTCCCTATTATCATTTGAAATTTCAGATATGTACCTACATTGGCAACTTAACGATAGCGAGGTGCCCACCCTTCACAGTTAATGATCATAAGTTGGCTGAATCCAAGAGGAATTACATGTACATAAAATATACGTTGTACATGGAGAATAGTGAAATGCACGAAAGTCAATTTAACGTATACTTTTGGCACTAGAATAGGCATAGTTTAATTGTCAGTAAGATCAACTTTTGTCTCAGCTGTCACTGTTTGGCCATCAGATATGAGATGCTGCGAATAATCTTCTTTAGTTACGAAAGTGCAATTAATTAACTTTAGCATAATTGACAAAAAGTTGGCTTTGTCAAAGGTGTACGTATATGTGTATTAAGTACCTTTAACGATCGAGTTACCTACAGGTCTGTCGCATATACCACTATTTGATTCATGCACAGTACTATAGGATTCGTGAACAGTACCTATTTATAACTTGATTATTCAATTTAGATAGTAAACTTGGGATGTGTTGTTTTTCGCTGGTTCGTGTGATAACGTGCAAACTGTATTAGAATATGATGTTCCTACGATCAAACCGAAATTAAGATGTAAGTAAAAACACTGAGAGACCTGATCGTTAATTCTTAACATATATGATAACTGTTATCATAGACATTTTTAATTCCAAGCAACTATACATACATCTTTGAAGCTAACATATTTAGTTTTGATCAACTCTTTCTATATTGATCTGGAAGATTAATATGTTAACATATAGTTAACATATCAAGTTTATTAATATAATGCGTCACTTGTCCGAAAACATACAGGTAATTATATTAATATGTTGACTATCAGTAATTGGGTCTCTCAGTGAACATAGGGACATTGTTTGTTACTTTTAAGCTGAAAAACGCAGGTGCCAGTGGTGCAACTAAATTTAATCAGTTGAGTTTCATTGATCCAAAGTATAGGTGCGAAAATGTAAAAAAGCAAAGCTACGCGCTATAGTTTTAGGAGAGTTCATAAGCACAGGTCTGAAATTTTCCAATAACGACAATGATAATAATAATAACGAGATCCAATTAAAAAAAAAAGAAAAAAGGGATTGTCGGAGTCTAGAGTATAAAAAAAGGGCCATTATGGCACAATAATTGAGCAACAACGAACGACGACGAGGAGCCAAGTTATCAGTCTCCGTGGAAATAACAAGGAGCGCTCGAACCCACCGTGTACCCAGGGAGTCACGACGCACGAGGGCGTGTGCTGCACAGGGGAAGTCGTTAAGTAAAACGAGTAACTCCTCCGCGCGTGTAAAGCAGCGCATATATCCGCGCGCAACAATATGAATTCCAACGTGAGTAACCAATTTCCGATAAAGATGGAAAATCAAACGAACCTACCCACCACACCCCCTCCGATCTGCACGACTCTACCGCACAGAGGGAGCTATTTATAGTATCAAAAGTAAAAAAAAGAAAAAAAGTTTAAGGTTCTTGCATTCACACTCCGGCGTTTCCTTCTCCCAGGCTCGGGGAGGACGAAAAGACGTACTTATAGTCCCCTCCTCGGCAGCAGCGATATTCACACGATTAGAGACACCAGCGCGGCGAAGCTCCCCCGCTCGCTCATTTTCGATAATAATCAGCGGGATCTCCCGGCAACTGCTGTTATTATACGCGCGCCGAGAGGAGGGGGCGGTTGGAAAATGCGCCTATCCAACACGGTGTCGCACGGAGCATAATTAGAATTGAATCGAGAAGCTCGAGCTGTCGATTTTTTGCGCCGATGCGAGTAACGGGTTACTCGGTGGGCATGTACATGTATCCACATTTATATAAATTTTTTTTTTTTTCATAACTGCGAGTGAAAGAGGAGGCGAGCTCGTGCGCACGCTGTTCGTTCGTGGGAAAGGTGCTCGTTGAAAGTTTGAAGAATTGCCGCGGTGACGGCTGGCCCATATTTGGATCATATGGAACATAATGCGCGTGTTCACCTCTTGGGTGCGTTAGAAGGGAAAGTTGGGTTTCGGAAGGTAAAAAATTTGCCTGTCACAGTGTGAAAGGTCAATTCTCAGCCGTGAGCTTTGTGGGATTGTTTTATTCCTAATCGGGACTGGAAAATACGAAGGCAGGAAGGTCATTGTGATTCTTGGGAAGTGGCTTTACTTTAAAGGCTTTTCGAAAATGAATAAGTTCTCGTCAAAATGATTGCCATTGTTCAGAGGTGAACAAACGAAACACGCTTTTGTTGGCAAGAGCTGCATTTTTTTTCAATTGAATCCAAACAAATTTCTGACGAATTAAGGAGATCGTATTTAGAAACGGTTTTATTATTCATGAACATTAACTAATCGTGCGTCATACGTATAAAATAACACGGATTTGTTATTATAAACACATCGTCTTCCTTCAATACTCCTCAGCTGTTAGATACTCTTAAACTCGTTTATATCAAAGTGTCAGTTCACGAAATTAAGGATGTTCCCTGGTTAACATATTTTTTGGTAACTAGGTATCTATACTTACATTTCTGATACCTTGAATACAATAAATAAGCATAATATAATACAACTAACCTAATGTGTAATTCGAAAAGAGATTTTAACGGATTTTAATGTTTAAATCTGTAAAAATCTGTATAACATGGGTTGAAATTTTGCAAGGTAACTCCTTGAATAGTTTTTTATCGGTCCTGTAAGTTTTGCTGACATGTATTATTTTTATCATAGTTTTTAATAATTATTTGGCAACCGTCCCATAAGAACCCACACTGAGAGAAGAATTTGTTTAATATCTACGTACAAGTATGTTAACATAAAATTAGTTTACATGTGATTTAAGGTGCAATTTTAGGAAGTGTTCAAGTACTGGTACTTTTACCTTATAACTTTTTAAATTTTAACTGCACACAGTCGGTATGTAAATAGTTAACTTGCCATATTTATGTTGATCACTGCTACACATATATTATTTTTTTTTTCTTTGTATTTGATATCTTCATACTTTTACAATTCTAATATCGTTAAAACGATGTATCATGCAATGATAATAGAACAAGATTATGTGCAGTCCCTCTATTTTATGTACACATTTTTATCATGGCAAAATATCAATATTTCAACTGCTGTTACAATACGTATGGTTTCGAGATACATATTATACAGGTCTGAAGGGGGTAACATATGAAATTAATTACTAAAAAATCCTTCTCTCAGTGCGTGTTACACACGATTTTTCATCGTGTTGTTTCTGAATATTTAATACCATAACTAATGTTTGAAAAAATACGAATGGATTCAGTATCATCTACATATAATTACTATTCTCAATTTTCAAAAGATTCTGTTATTATTTTATAGGCAACATCCTTAAGCAAGAAATCAGTATACCTTTGTACAGTACAATATGTATTTCAATGCTAGACGTATATTGCACTCAGTCGTTACAGAGCGCATCAAGTTTATTTGCTTATTAATATTACGAAAAATTCCTGAAACATCGTAATCATGCAAGTACTTTGATGGATGTTTTTTTTGTTTTTATTACCCGCACTATGCGCGTTTTCACGAGCCATCGGATACTTAACGTTTTATGGTCTCTTGAATTGCACTCTATCCGACACTAGGCATGAAACGTGAAACACACATATTACGAGCTAACTTGGTGATCAATAATACGTTTTGAGTAACACGATAACGACAACTCTGCGTGTACAAATAATCGCGTCAAAAGTGGCCCGACATTGTTCAAGGCCGCATTTGTGGACCTTGCCCTCATTCATACGCTATACTATAGGGGAAACACTGAATTTAAAATAACGTTTTTCCATAAACATCACCGGTTAACCAATCGTCCACCGAACGACGACCGAGTTCAACGACCCATGCTCATTTTAACGTTGGCATAGGCTTACTTACACGCTTACGTAGGTACGTAGGTATCGCGACGTCTATGTTTGTACCACCAATCGATGAAATATTACTTATTAAACTGTATCGATTCTTCTCAGCTGCTGCACGTACATATACGATTCATTTCGCAAACGATTTTCCCTCAGGAACACTTTTTTTTTAAATTATATTTTTTACGCTTTTCGTTCGATTTAACGTTTATCGTCAAGTTTGGACCCAACAAAGGGAACAATTTTTTGACGTTTGGGCCAAACAAAGGCCCAAAGGGCGCGATAGTTGTACGTTTGTGCCAAAATTGCGAAGGACATCATTTTTTCTTATCGAGAAGGCAAAGTGCCGTTTCGTGCCCATTAGTCACACTTTGGACGAGCTAATCACTTTCCACCCTCGGGCGGAATAGTACTTTGTCTGCAGGTGGACGCCAAGTGCGGCCCTAGGTCATAAAACCTTAACGCCTCTGTGAAAAGAAGACAATGTTGTCAGGCATGCGTTGAAAATAAACGTAATAGCCGGTACAATCGATAAAGGCTTGAGTCACCTTTTCAAGAAACAAAGCACAATCGATTGGATCTATTGTTACCGGTGACTAATGTTTGGACTTGGAACAAGCGCAAGAGATCCAAGTGCACGTGTAAAAAGCCATTGACGAGAACACTTTGACCTATTCTCAGTTAACGCTCTTTACTCATTTATTGAAACTTCGGTTGACAATTTTTTTTTCGAAGCCTATTCTGTTGTGTTATCAAACTGTGGTTGATAAGTTGTCACAAAGTCTGAATTAATTCCAAATCGAACGAGACAACGACTAGCCTACGTTAACTGCCCGACCACGATCTTCCGTGCAGCTACATCGCATCAAGTGTAGTTGCGCGCCAGGGTGCCTAAAGGCACAAGAATACCCCTTTTTTCCTTTCACGGCATTTAACTAATCAATGAAAACGTCACAATGGAATACATATTGTCCATCGCACGCGAGCATGGTCAGTGACTTTTGTAGCAGAACGTAGCACTCCTCCTCGGATAAAGAGACCAGATGCCCAGCAGCAGTGCAGGCACGACCTCGTGCAACCGGTTTCCGCACTCGAGGCAGCTGACCACGTCGCATACGCAACGCCATTGCTCTTCCGTCAGCACCTACACGGGCACGTATGGGTATATACTCCACGTACGAGAGAGAGCCGTGCACAGAATCCCGCGGCAGTCAAACCCAGCTGACCCACTTGTTGTGCAGTCACAAGTGCATGCGAACGAGCAAAGAGAGAAACGGAAAGAAGGACGCGAAGGACGAGTGCGATATCGAGCGGCTCGCGAGTGCCGTTATACCCGTGTATCGGCACCTTCCTCTCTCTTTCTCCTCATCTTTTCCGTTTTGTTTCCATCCTCACTTCCACCATCCAGTCGCCGCCCAATCCGCGAATGCGAATGAGATCTCAACTTTTGGCTGGAGAACGTTTGCGCGCCACGAAAATCGATGGTCTGCTGATGCTGTTCGGATTCCATCCGTCGAGGTTTGAATAATGTTTTAAATGGCTTCTGATGGATTCAAAAATATTTTCTCATCGACAATATAAAAATTTCTAATGATCGACGCAATTACTTGACGTGGGTTCTGTCACAAGGATTCTTTGGATGTACAAAAATCAGATTTTCAAGTACACGATACAAGACTTTTTTTGCATATTACGTATACACAACGCACGTTTGGTTATCGTCCAACACTTGAAATAGTTAGATAACAAACAAAACTTTAGAGTACTTTAATTGATTACCTTTTAATTAAGAGTGTATACCAGATGGTCTGCCTCAGTGTTTCGTGCATAGATGCTGGTTCACTTTGAATAATCCTATACTTTTGTGCTCCTTAATTGTTCCCTAAAAGAAGGTACTTTTCCATCTCTTTGGAAAACCTCTTTTGTCTTTCCAATTCACGAGAAATAAATTACATCTTATCGAGCATCACACTTCTGTCAAGTGATTGATTCATATTAACTTAATTCTTAATGAAATACACTTATGCTCAATTAGTTGGCACAAATGATGATACAGACTCTTCTATTACGATATTTTCCGCTAATAGCCATGATCGATATCGCAAAGTCTGACGTGGACGTATCATTTGTAGCTCAGCACGACATGTTTATGAAAGATATCGTGGACACTCGTTGGTCGCTGACAACTACTAATAGCTGCAATTACCCACACTGACGATCTCGAGTCGTATAGCCCGGAAAAGTTGCGACGGCGTCTCGACTTATCTAACTAGAGCTACATTAAAATAAGAATAAGAAACGAGAAAAAAAGCTCGGAGGCCTTCGTTTCCGTTCGTTTCAGGGCGGAAAGAAAAAATCAAAATTCTCGAGGGGCAATTTTTACTGCGTGAAAAAAATAAACAAGGAAAATCACGTTTGCCGAAGAAAAGCCGCTAAACGAGCCGGTTCGCTGGTCAACTGATATCCACCTCGCAAAGGTGATGCGAACGTATATCATTCGAAAGGAAGAGCCGCCTTTGGCTCGTGCTGACTTTTTCAAAAGTCGGTCGAGCTATCCTCTGTTTACTTTTTTTTATTTCCTGAGTAGTGCTTACTTAGCTGCGCCGGCCAATGGAACGATTCCTTTTGCGTGGCGAAAACAAATCAAGTAAATGGGTGCAGGATTGCTCAGTACCTCGATAATACATTTTATAAATGAGTAGCAGACCCGTGCTTGTACAACTGATAATTGAGTAACTGAATATTACAGTTATTCGCATCGTGCACATGCGATCTGGTAAATATTGTATTTATTAGGATTATAATTAAACGAATAAATTCTTGTTCAACACATGTGGCAGATTTTCAGCTGATAAAACGATAAAACTTGGGTGTCGGCGTTTACTGGCGCAGGTTCATTTTTTGGGGATTTATCTAATGCTAGAATCTGTTGTTATTTTCATTTATACGTAGATGTATGTAAAAATGAACGGTGAGAAAAACTCACGATTTTGAAAAACTGATTCGGGATTCAAATCACATGGACATGACAACCTTCATCCTGTGGCTAAGTAGTTGTCTTCGGTTTTGTTTAATTTATACGAAATGTACTTAGAATTTTTTCATACCCTTCAAATGAAGTTTAATGTATCAAGTGCTTTCGATTACCTCTCACGAGGTCATTAAAACATTCTTCCTTGGCGAATCACAGCTAATATAGTGTAACCGTAATTTTCACACAATTGGGGTAATTTTCATGAGGATACTTTTTTAGCATGTTTTGTTTGCGTATATTCTTTAGCATATTGAACTTCTCTCTCTGCTTAACTTTGAGATATTCTATTTCGTTCTCTACATAATATATTATGTGCACATCCGTAAGACATTTAGTCAATTTAGTTAGTAGTAACAAGGGTAATCACAAGATTGTGATGATTTTGATCTAATGAAGGGTGAGGGAGCGAAAATGAGAATGTGAATCAACTGTGTTTTTCTCTTTTTTTTTTTTTTTGTAACTAATAACGGAGATGGCTTAAAATGTATGTGTCCTTAATTTACAATGTTGAGTGAAACAAATGATAACTGACAGTTTATTTATTTTTTCAAATATTGGACAAAACAAGTATGAAAAATTCTTGAACTACCTTATGCAGTTATCGAAACTTTTTAATTTAGAGAACATTGAAGTGAAACATTCACCTTTTTTATGAATAAAAACAGCTAATAACGTCACGCTCGCTTCTACGATTCCCAAAAGTACAATATTGATTCGTGGAACGAGATGTGCAATCGCTCTTGCGTTTATTCTATTGTATTTATTTTCACAGAGGTAATTGCCATTCATATTAGAAGAAGTAATTGGTCAGCGATTTTTTTTCCATATGTTTTTCCACGAATACTGTTACCAGTTGGCGACCACAAAGAGTGTAACTCGGTAACTACCTTAAGATGTCAACTAGAGCTTGCAGGACGGTCATGGCCGAGCGACCAAATGGTGAAACCACACGAGTAAAAAAAATCGAAGAACCGATTTTCGGCTCTACCATTTACTCATGCGCTATTTTCTCTCGGGTTGCCTTCTGCGACTCTCACAAACTGACCAATCTTTGACATAAGATCAATTGCCATCCACTTATGAGCTGGTTTCCAGATGCATGTACACTTATCACGGAAAAATCGACCCTTTTACGTACGATGTATTTAGCGATACTTTAAACTGAAAATATAATCCAGCTTGGGTGAAGATAGTCGCAAAGTCGGCATGTATAGGTGCGGATGTGGAATTCGCAAGCTGGTGGCAATTTTACGATGAGCGAATCGTAAAAGAAAATACAAAACGATAAGGACGATGACGAACGAGACACGTGCAAGCTTTTTGCGGACTCATATACAGCCGACAGAGCGCAGAGAGAGAAGCTGCGAGCGGAGCGGCGCGAAACCGGTTCCCATTGTGGGAAGTACCTGTCCAGTGGTCGTTGCAATGTTGTAGGAACATGAGAGAGTTCGACTAGCCCAGGGAATGGATTCCAATCTGGGGGGTACACATTTGCCAATCGAACCACCTGGTCTTCCTTGCTCTCTTTCTCTCTCTATTTTCTTACATTTTTCCAACTCAACCTTCTAACGCATTCTTGTGTGTCAACAGGTGGTGATAGTGGGAAATGGCGCGGTCGGCAAGTCCTCCATGATACAGAGGTTCTGCAAGGGCACCTACACCCGCGACTACAAGAAGACCATCGGCGTCGATTTCCTCGAGCGAGAGGTCGAGTAAGTACCTTACACGTCTAAAATACCGTTGCACCATGTACCTGTAGCTATAAACGGATCACTAGGGAATCGTCCGTAATATACTGCAAAAATGGCCACTACATAAACTAAATAAATTCGCGAGGACGAAATGACGTCCGGTAAACGGGCGTGTGAGAGAAAGTAAGAACCCCGTGATATGTCCAGCAACGGTGTTTGACCACTGGCCCTAATAAACGTACGCGTAACCGTTGCAAGTCCATTAATTCGATAAGCGCGTCGGTTTCTGGACACGCACAGTGGGGTACGTACACAGCTTGTGAAACGAGTCGGGAGGAATGCGCGGAGCCCTATATGCAGATATAACGCGCTGCTACCGTTGAGCAATATACACTTGTATCCAATCTGGACTGTCCATACCGCGGCACTCGGAATTTCACTTAAAAGTCACTTACTTGTCGCTCCAGTGATGACATGGGTACTCATGTCCCGTGCATACTTGCTCGATCAGGTACTTACTCTAGCGTGACAGTAAATTGTAATTTAATCTCGTACCCTAGACCTTTTGCAAATTGTCCATAGTCGAAGTAGCGATACGTTAATTTTAATTAAAACTCCTGTATACGATGCGCGATTGAAGTCATACTGTGGGCTATTCGGAATAGGCGTAGGGTATACAATAAAAGTTAGTAAAAATAAGATTAGGTTTAACCCTGAACGGTAAAATTGGGGATCGCGAGGAAAAGCCGTTAAGATATTGAATTGATGCTGTACTAAAGTCTCTTAGTTTCTGATAAATTTATAGCTCTGCGTTTAAAAAAAAAAATCATATGGGGTAGTGTGACGGAGCTTTGGAAGTTGTTGCGTAAACGGAGGGCTGCAGGTGAGTCCAGGACCAAACATGACATTGCCAATGTTATTTTAAGTGGCTCCACCAAAAGACGAAGCTGGGATTTTATCCCAGCGGGTTCATCCTAAACGCAATAAGTGATTCTTCGAAAAATCTGAGCTTAGTAATTGGACGAAAATTTTAAGATAATTAGCAACAATAAGCCTGCTTCCGTATATGTTAATGCTGTTTCTGGAAGATAAT
This sequence comes from Copidosoma floridanum, assembly GCF_036245765.1. Lineage (NCBI taxonomy): Eukaryota > Metazoa > Arthropoda > Insecta > Hymenoptera > Encyrtidae > Copidosoma > Copidosoma floridanum. Next base: position 11,052,258 of record NW_028321888.1, read on the forward strand.
TCAATTTAAATGTTACAATATAGATATTCAGACTCTCACACTCTTTTGAGACATAAGGAAAATACTGAGACGTGAAATTTACACTTTTAAAACTTTCTAACGGGGTTTTGTTAGTTAAAATTAAAATATTTTTACACTTTGATGCTGTAATTATTTTTTAGATGCAGTGTTAAGATGAGTATAGTTAAAAAATTGAAATTTTTGTTTTTTTTACAAGAAGGTATGTTAGAATATTGTAATGGAAAAATTTAGGCATATGGACTTTAATGGCATCTTTCACAAATCAAGAGAACCTAATTTAAAAAAAAACACCCAGGAATTAACAGAGATAATGGTACAGACAGATTTTAACTATTTTTTTTTAATGATCATTAATACATGGAAATTTGATTGGTATCAATTGTAAGGATTTTTGTCTTGAGTACAAAACTGCTCGAGTCTTTTACAATCAATCAACATTTGTCAAATATGAAAAAAGATAATAACGTGTGTTTTTTTATAAATAAATAAAAATTCTTTTGTATTATACGAAAGTTATTATGACTTTTTGATTTTCCAAAAAAAAATTTTTTAGCTATTTTTTGGGTAAAAGACCTAGAATTTATCTTTTGATTTGAATTGACTCGAGATAGACAACTATCTTCAACGAGTATTGAAAAATGACTTTTGTGGTTTTTAAAATTGCACGGTATTTCGATTTTTATCAAAGGAAATAAAAACTACACGATTTAACTGAAATAACTTGTTTCTTTCGCTGTTCAAGAAACAACCGAAAGAAATCTCAATAAGTTTTGTTTAGCGCTTATAAACTCGAGAAAACCACTATGAGTTTTACACGGACATATATATGTAATTAACGAGCTAACGTTTGTCTTTGATTTGGAGATTGTATTGCTTAGGTACAAACGTAGCGCAAACAGTTCATATTGTTACATACGGGAGCATACTGTGTCCTCCATGAGAAGAAAAATCGTAAGTGCTCATACCACAAGTATACGCTGAAAACCTTTATGAAGCGCGTCTCATCACGATCTGTCATAATCGCCGGTCTACATACAGTGTAAACCCATGCATTCTCTACTCCGACGCTCCGTTAGGTATGCGCTTGCGATGGAAAAACTCTTTCCTTCCTCTCCCTCCTCCTCCCGCTCTCTCGCCTCGGCCGTGCTTTCTTGCTCCTCGGATATTCGTCTGAGCATCGCGTTTTTTCTCACCACATACCTTATAATCAAGAATACCTACACATACAATTTACTATCGATAATCGCTTTTAAAATAAACACCATCAACATGTATCACCGGTACTTGAAAATTTTTAAATCAAGAGTACTCCGCTGTCACGATTATTTGCACTTCTATTCAAGGGATCCACTTTAGGAATTTAATCAGTGTACATTAGGTGAAATATTAAAATGTGCAGTAATTTTAATTGTGGATTAAAATTTTAGCAAGTTGATGATTCATAACATTCCCAAATACATTTGGGAATTCTCGCATTCGTGTGATGGACTCGCACTCGTGGCCGGTGACGGTAACTCGTACCTTGCGATCACACTAAACAACTAAACAACTATTTCGCAATAGTTGCGAAAAAAAATGTATTTTTCACGGGATAATAAGAGCAAGATGCCAAGACTTTTTTATCGCAACGATCGATCAAGTAGATAAGTGATAATGTAGTACGTTATATCGCAGTCAATGCTGCCAATATGGTGGCACTGCCCGTGCGTGAATGCCAGTTTGTATCACATTAAAGTGATTGAAATGAACATTCAAATACATTTGTATTTGATATAATATTTGTAACACATTTGTCAAATAACAATTATTTTAGACGTACTTATGCTTTATGCAAAATAGTTTTATCTAACTACTTTACATTTGACTGACATTATTTTGATGTGTGTAATTTCACAAATTAAATTTTATCGTAGTTTAAATTGACATTTTATTTTAAATTTTTAACTTGAAATGAAGTAATTTAATTAAAAAAATTGTGTAGGGTGTGTTTAAAATGTTATAGTTGAAACAGTACATTGGTACTTAGTAAGATTTTATTTACAATTATTTACAAACAATATTCTTTTTAAATACAAGTAAAAAAGACCATTTTATGTTAAATAAAAAATTGAATCATATCTTTACGCAAATCTGATAATTGGTTGTATCCACTGTACATGTTTGCAATATTGTTAATAACTCATTTTCATCCTGTTTTTCCCGGTGCATAGACCTATTAATTCAGTCTCGCTTGAAATATTTCGCAGCGTGTCTTGCGACAATATCAGTCATAGCTGAGTTCCCTTTTCTAATGCCCATTAAGAGAAATATCATTTCTTCTTTCCTGATGACAATATCGCACTTGACAGTGGTTTCACACTCGATTTCACAACTTTTACCTTTCCTCCAGTTTGGTTATGACTGCAGTATGTACCTAAATAGACTTAATGCTCGTAGATACCCGACTTTCTGAAAAAAATTCGAGCCAGCCTGTGAAGATTACGGTATAGCCTTTATGGGTATTGTAACCATAAAAAAATGCATTGTTGACGACTTTATTCTCAAGAAAATTCTATCTAATTTTTTTTTTTTTGCGAGACCACGTTGTCTTTAGGAAATCGATGTAAGAATGATTTATATTACCAAACGAAGTACTGATTTAGCGGAAGTTATAAGCGTACTGATGGTTTTTTTTATTCTTGTACGAACAATAACAGTACATTTTAACAAGTCTAATGATCAAGGTATTCTAATAGTTGGTTTGAAAAATTTTCAGAATCGATGGCGAGGACGTGCGGTTGATGTTGTGGGACACGGCTGGCCAGGAAGAGTTCGATGCCATCACTGCAGCCTACTATCGTGGAGCCCATGCCTGTGTCCTTGCTTTTTCAGCAACAGATCGCGACTCCTTCGAGGCCATTCCCTCGTGGAAAATCAAGGTTGGTTTACTTTACAGTACATAGAGAATAAATTCCCATGGCAATTATGTTTTTAAAAAATATTAATTACCAGTCTATTCACGAAATAAATTGTAGCGATTTTAGATGCGTTTACTTATAATAGTGTTGGAGGAAAAAATTTTTTAGTTGGAAAAAACTTTGAGCCTTAAAATTTTAGTAGTTTTAAAATTTACAGCAAGCTAAATATGTTGTTTTAAAATTAACAAAAAATTTATTTAACATAGTTTGAAACATAATACATTTACTTGGAAGATTTATCATGAAACTATTAAATTTGATAGCTTTTAGGCTACCTTCAAACGAACCAAGAAAAGTGTCTGCCAACCTCACATTTTTTATTGCAATAATAATTTGTAATTGTATGGATGATTTTGAAAAAAAAATTTAGAGAAAACTCAACTGTAAAATTTCAAATATCATTTAGTGCATTTCTAAACCAGCAACAAAAAAACTTTGCTTATAAGTTTTCGTATACAAACACAGCTCATGTGGTAGTGACCCATAAAAGGCACGAATAAAAAGTATTTCACACTTGATCTTAATCCCGTTAAAAATTTAATGTCTAAAAGTAAATTTCATCATCTTTTAATTTATCTCTGCATTCCAAGTTGCGATCGGACGAAATACTATACGATTCCTGCGATTCCGTTTAATAACGAAGTAGGTATGTAGTAAATTAACGTGAAAAATATACTGGTATTGAGAGTAGACTATTTTAGCAGCTCGATTGAGTCAGTACTGTACGGATCTTCTGGATGCAGCATCATGATCGCCGGGAGTCAATAAAAATTCAAAACCGGTAATGCGTCATTTTCCAATCGGGAACGCTTTTAAAGATACTATCTTGCACTGCTAGTGATAAAAATTACTCTGCCTCTGTATGCTTGCGTTCCTTCGTCATATACTTTTCTTCCTTGTTTTTGTCATTTATATATTTCGATTGGCACAACGAGAAAAATAAAATCCGTTGTATTTTCCAATCTTGCAAACGTGTCACGTAACTTCGATCAACTGTCGTGGACTAATAATTTTATGGGACTTACACACAACTACACAAACATGGTAATTAAAATTGTTTGAGATCGTCTATTGAGTTATGCGATGCAGTATACGTGCACTTAATATTTATGTAATTGCAGTGCATGTGCGAAAAATATAATAACATCAATAATTGCATAGGTGTAAACAAATTTGGTTTTTTAATGCGATTCTGTAACTTTAAGTTCAAGAGCGATAAAAATGGCCAAATACCTTGCTTATCGTGAATTGAGTTTGATAGTTAAAAAGGTTCGGTGGTTTCAGAATGAGGGTGTAAGTAGCGGAGTGCTCGGTGTCCCGGAAGGCGCTGTATGAAAGCGAGTTGTAGTCGGCTTACTGCCAAATGATATTTTAGTTGTGTTTAACTCGTTAGTAGATAAAGATGTGAAATTGTACTGAAAAATTATAGTGTGTAACCCGAGACAGATACTTTTCGGTATTATGACTAGAACACGTTGCTTAGAAAATAGAAAAAAAAATGAAAAAATGAAAATTCGTTTTTGAAAATCCAAACTTTTTTACATAGCATACACGCAAGAAACAGCTACAGAAATTTTTACTGTAAAAGCAATGGTTACGTTGGGTCTGAATATTTTAACTATAATTTTTAATGTAATGTTTGGTAAATTTTACCGTAGCTTTACGATAATATTTTATTTACTGTAGAATTTATCCTTACTGACATTATACTTACTCTGAAACTACGGTAGTTGTTCTCTTGATTGAGAAAAAAGTTACATCAGTCGATAATACAGATACTTACACATTATTACATTTTGATTTCAAGTTACGTTATGGTAGAAATGGAACGATTTTAAAGAGAGGTAAATACAAAATATTTACTAAAAAATCCTAATTAAGTTATTGTAAGCTCATATATTATATACTCAGGAAACGTTCAATGCTCACTTATTTATAATTATTTAACTATATCAGGATGGTAAAACTAAGTCACGTGATTGCTGTACTTTATTATGCGTTATATGTACAGGGGAAAAATAACCGTTGTTTCATGGTAAAAAGTATAGTAAATAAGGAAAAATTGCTTTATGATAAAAAATTCCGTAGCTTTTATCTGCAATTTGTGGTCATGAGAAAAGATGTGCCAAATTCAGATTATGATTCTTAGTTTAACGAGATCTATAACTACTGACGATTTTGAAAAGAAATCCCACACTGCGTGTGAAAATGAACTGCCAACAGACTTTCTTTTATTTTCTTCCATACGTTTAACGTAAGATTATCTCGTGACTTTATTTACATTTAGGTAAAGGTTTTACACCCACAGGTGCATAAAGTACTTTTTGCTACTTAAGGCTTTTTTTACTAACTTTGGACGTTTGGCCCTCTGTATATAGGAAAAAAGAGTTCGTTGACGAATCAACTTAAAAACCAAGTAACTAGTGAATAGTTAAGATTTTATCTGTCATGAAAGAAATATCACTTACAGACTTAAAAGAAGTTCGGAGAAAGCTGAAGTTTTTTTATTTCATCGACAAGTTTAAATTTATTTCATAGCTATATAATATTGTTTATTGAATGGAAGCTAAGATTTTAGATGAGTAATGAGAAATCGTAATTTCCACTTTTCTCCGCAAGCTTCAATCAACTGAAGCTTCAAGAATTCAAGCTTTATTTGTTAGCAGTTGTCAACTGAGTTGTGATTTTCAATGCATTAAGCCACTTGTTATCGGTAAATGTTCATCCAAACTATGGCAAACCGTAAGTTTGAATTATTAAAAACATCGATTTTTCATGATATTGGGTTTCAATTTTGAGTAATGCATTGATAACTTTTTTTTGGAAAAAAGTGGTAAGTCGTACATTTTCCACACCACGTCAGAGCGGTATATGGCTAAATGGCTATCTTTTTCAACGAAAAATTTATGATAATTAGAACAAACGATCACTGAAACAACGACAAATAACGATATAGTATATTATTACGCACCTATAGGTAGCGTGGTTAAGAATGTCGCAGATTTCACGTTAAGACACGTCCGAAACGAAGCCGAGGGCGTTTAACTTGAAATCTAAAACATTTTTTTTAACCTCCGAACGTGGTGCGTATACGATTTTACGTATCCCGGTGTCCAGGAAGTAAATATTGTCGTCCGCGCAGCAGACGAAAACGTTCACTTTCCGAGCACCAGGCACGTAAAATAAAAAGTACTGTCATTGAATTTTTCTATACGAACTGCATGAGCGATTAGTCTATTATGTTTAGTACTTTGAACATTATTAACTTTCAGGTACTTTCCTTGAGCCTATATAGCCCTGTAGTTTGAACTTAAACAATAACTTAAAATTTACTGGTAACATAGTAATGGAATGTAGAGTCAACATTATTGTTTTTTGTGTTCGTACGAAATTGTATCTGGAGCGCTTACATTTGAACTAATATACATGTTTAATTGACCAGAATTTAAGTTAACTAATGAATAAGGCGTTGGATTTCACATATCTGGTGTATTTAAACAAGTTTCAGAACAAAGACAAGATACCTGTATAGGTTAGGTAATAGTTCTCACGGCAAAAACAACATATCGAAGTTGTAAAGCTCGGTTTTATACTTATTAAGGTCCAAGCATTCCCATGTATAACAATAATAACATTAAATTAAGGCGATGGGTATATGAAGAGACAATTTTTATGGAATTATTGGATAATTACTTACTTCGGTACTGTAACTTTTCCACCTTAATCACGACTTTAACTTCTTGCATCTCTTCTCGAAGCAGACAAGCATCCAGTTTTTCTAACTCCATCCGCAGAGTTTCTCGTCGTTTCCACATAATCTTCTGCATGTCCATGGCTTTCTTACTTGTAGTTATTGTGTATAACCTGATGTCACCAATTGCAATGAAAAAAAACAAACTGAGGAACTGCGGGCCAGCGCTACCACAAGTATTTGGTAAAAGGAGTGATGCTCTGTATCCAATTTGACCATCACGCAAGCTTGCTATAACATATTATTTATTATTGTACGTACCTAAGGTGTAGCTGTACTAGTTACAGGCATAATACCATTTGCTCTATAAGTATGCAGCTGAAAAGTGGGAGCAGACGAAACAACCATAGCATATGGGTAACGGCTAAAAGTATAAACAAAACTAACACGGCTGCATGTATGATTCTTAGTATTTACAGCGATGGTCAATTACGTCTCTATGCCGGATGTTTTGATGAAAACATGAAAAGTTTCATCGAAATTCCGTTACTTTTACGAAACTCCAAATTTATTCATGTATACAAGTAATAGTTTAAATGAAATTCGTATCAAACCGATCTTTTTTTAAATCTTTTATTTACATTGGTTTCGCTCGAAGCGGCTGTTTTGACACCCATTTCATACAGTAACATCTCCATACTATGTCTCGTAACAGTTTACGTACATAAAACGTTATTTTCAACTTGCCCAACAATTTTTTAACGGTTTTTAAGTATTATTAGGCTGATTTTCATGCTTAATGTCTCGCATCGCTGTCCATACTATGGTGGAGGTTATCGCTAGCAAATAATTGGAGAATTCACTGAGATGTAGTAAATATTTATGCTGCCAAATAAATAGGAGAGTTATTAAATAAATAAAGCTCAAAAAAAAAACAACAAAGAATAACTAATAAAAATTTTCGTATCATGGCGCAAAGTAAGAAAAGTCTCGTCCGAAGATCTGGGTTTTTGTATGTTAGTGCTCAAGGTCCGAACGTAGTTTTTTCCGAGGGCGCAAAGACTTTGCTGCATGATTAGGAAAATAATTTTTTTTATTTAACTCGATTCGAATGTCGCTTGACAAAATTCCTTTACGTCTGTCATGGATATCAGAAAACTTTGGACACTTTACTATTCATTTAAAAAAAAATTCACAAAGATCAAGAACATTAAAGTCCCAGAGTGAGGGGCCTATGGTAAATATAGAATATTGATATGGTCTGTAAAAAATGATATCGATAATGGCATAATTTATACAAAACATTTTTGAAAAATTTCTATGAAATTCATTTTTTATCTGTATAATCACTAATTAAATGAATTTATCGTTATAGAGAAGAAAAAAACAGTAATTTAATTCAGTGTTTTCCAAAAGACTGACAATTTTTGAGTTTTTGAAATTTGCCAACTTACCCATTTTAGCTAGAATATTAAAAATTATAAAGCTTATTTAATTCAATTTGATACACCAAGTTAACTCATTGTATGCGGTTAATAAATACTTTTTATCGGTATATTTGTAAGTTTTTAAATACGTGAATAGTTAAAATATTGTAACATAAATCCTTTACCAATGTATTATGAAAATACATCCTTTTAATAATTTGACTTCTTTACAGGTAGAAAACGAGTGTGGTGAAATTCCAACAGTCTTAGTGCAGAACAAAATGGACTTGGTGGAGCAATGCGTCATTGATCCGTAAGTATAATTTTTTTTAAGGGTTTAAGAATTTATTTTAAAACTTATTCCAACAAATTTTTTTGTTGTTGTTAATTTTTTAGAATATTTACCGTAGACCAGCTCGGCTGTTTTTAATTTTTGTTCGGCAATTGTAACATTTTGGTTTTTATGAGAACTAGCATTTGAACAAATATTATTTATTTCTATAGCTATTCAATTATTTTCGTAACGTAATTATTTTGCAAGAAAACTTACTCGGGAAGAATGTGGCTTAAAGGTATAAAACATGACTGTTGAATAATAAAATAATAATGAAAAAAGAAAAAAACGTAATCTTGCCTTTTGCTAGTGAATATTTGAAAGTCTTAATCTAGGATTGAGATATTCTTTACTTTTACTTAAAAAAAACCTAAAAAACTTTTCCGTCTTTTTACAAATGTGTTACAGCATAACAGTTTGGTTTTGAAGTTCGTAGTTATAGAAACTTCACTCAACGTACTAAATTTTCACAAACAAAATACATACTAGTACGTTAGAATGTTAAGAGCATAGCTATGAAATATTCCATTAGCTACATATAACTTATTACAATTGTATTTTATCAAATTTTTATTGGTTGTGGTAATATCTCTAGTTCCTGGTTCATTTGTTTTGTTAAACAAAAAAAAACATGATTATTATTCCTGTCAGTGTGGTAGTAAATTTTTTAAAAATGGAAAAAAAACCTTTTTTTTTCAAATCCAAATCTTTTTTTTCCAATCACATTAAATTTAATCTCAATAATCTCAATTATAAAATTGTAGAAACAAAAAAGCTTCACTGTTTTCATTACACTTTTTTAAGACCCTATAACTCATAAATTATTAAAAATTTTAAAGATGACGAGCAAATTTTTCGCTCAGGGTAAATTAGGCCCATACGCAGTCGAGGAAAATTGTGAATTCCTTAATTTACGTGACATAATCCTGATGGTCAAAATAATAGAAAAAGTAATAATTTTTAGCCTCAGAGGTTTGAAAAACTTTATTTTCTCTTTTGGAAATAGTTATCTTAGTATCTTAAAAATACTTAAAAATGGTTGATGATGAAAACGTTTCAATATCTCAATTTAATTATATCCAAGTAGCATTTGAAAAACTTCTAATACAGCATTTATAGATATCTCTTAATACAAGACAAAAATATAAGAACTGCAAGACACAAAAAGCAGGATTCTCAATTTTTCAACTAAATGCTTCTTAGTTAAGGGTTGTTAAGTATTTTGATACCATTTTGAGGAAAGTAACAAATATTTAAAAGTTTAAAAACGATTGAAAAAATTAATGCTAATGAGAGTTTTGCAAGTTCTTTTTTTTTTTTCGAACAATTTGCTAAAAGACTAGTGATATCTTCAATAATCCTTTGCCAAGCTTGAATACGTTCAAACTCTGGTTGCAGCATATAAAGAATATTATTTTGTTTTAACATATACTTTTAGCAACAACAGAGAGAAGGAGTATGAGAAAAATAGAAACAATTCGTGTATATTAAAAAAAAAAAAAAAAAAAAAAGAAAGAAAAGAAAAAAATCGCAAACCTTGGAAAGTCATTGCATGATTTGGATTCTCCGATCTAGCCTTTTTTTTCTGGTAAATATACGTATACAATCATTTTTATTTTAATATAATGCAATATGCACAGATACTTAGTCCTGTAGTAAAGTTTAGTAGTTCTGTAGTAGAGTTGATAGTCGCGTGGAATTCTGGAAGAAATATCATTATTTGTTAATCTTACATTTATTGTGGTGCTCCACTATTTTCGTTACTCATTAACGACAGGGATATGTAAGGTTTGTTCAAATCAGAATTAAATCGCTCATTAGAAACATTCTAAACTTATGAGGTATAGTCACACGGATTGACCTACGTAAAAAGTTTTTCTATTCCTCCGCAATCTTTTTATAGTCATTTGTACAAGAACTTTCGAGGTGCATTTCTCGAAAAAAAAAAAAACATATTTCTTAGGATGTAATGTTTCTCTATTATTGTAATGTTTATCATCAACAGAGACGAAGCAGAAAGGCTGGGCCGAGCGTTAGGCTGCAAGCTACTACGCACCTCGGTAAAGGAGGACGTTGGCGTAATAAGCGTCTTCCGGCACCTGGCGGCTCGATGTATCTACGAAATGCGTCGCTACGAAGATGAGGATGACTTTAGATTCTACACGTCCGGGCCTCGTTCGGCCTCCGTTATAAGTGAGTGCATAGTCTATAAATCGTTTTTCGTAGCTAATATATCTAATACTTTAACTCGATTGCCTGTTCGAGAATATTTACTCGTGGTAGTCCTTCTTGACGTTATATTAGGGTGTATAGATGAGAATACATTACAGATCATTAATTTATTAATCATGAACAAATTTAAAATATTGCTATTTCATCCGTTACTTTGCAACTGAACCAATATAACCAATTGTTTACCATTGCAGCTCATTCCATAGGTTTTTCGAATATACCTGTACATTTTCTTCCATGGGTATTTTATAGAAAATTCAAGAGGAAAAATGCTTTATATAGAAAAGTACTTTTTCCTACCTCGGGCGTTTTTGAGAGGCTGCAGGTGTGCCTTCGGTAGGAAAAATATAGCATTCGCCACATAAGCGCCATCGCTCCGTGGCTACCTTACGTCCCTCGGGCCCTGCTTCGCAAGTCCCTTGAGCTGCAAAATAGCCCCAGAGACGATGGCACTTATCTGACGAAAACTACTATTCCGTGCGGCAGTTAGACTTAAATAAACTCTTTACAATAAATGTAGTTGTCCAAAAGAATGTATTATTAATACACACTACTTCAACGCACCAGAAACTTAAGACGTACTGATTGAATAAAAAGTTCCAGTTAGAACAACTTAAATACTTAGTAATAAAAAATAATAAGAAATTAAAAAACTATTTTTATGATTATTCATTTTTTTCAATTATAGTTATATGAGTTAAGTCCATCCTTTTGCCTCCTGGGCATTGTGGAAAATAGATGAAAACACTTTTCACTCATTACCTTTATTGTTTTATTAGTATTCTAAGTATATTTCTTATAAACTATGTATAATATACATATATGCAAGCTTATAGACATTGTAAATAATAAATATAGTCAATTTTTCCATTATTTAAAGATGAAAGTTTTAAAAGCAATGTAAATCAGTATGTGTTTTGCAATAAAACTTGTGCGGGATCCAAAGGTGGCAGCCCTTGGTGACAAAACAAGTAGGTAAACCCTTTACCCCCCACCCAATTAATGGAGTAAAGGATCGATGGGAGTATGTAGAGAGCTGCAGGGGCTTGTGGGGGGACAAGAAAAATCCGAGGAAAAATCGTGACGGAGAAAAGTGAGGAGATAGTGGGGGTTGGGGTCGGTGATGGGTTTAGTTACTATTTTATTGGGTTAAAATAACGGAGAAATTTATTGAATTTTTCCTTATTTTGTGGAGGGGGGGGATAATTTTTTGAGTGCCTCACGCAAATACCTGTATAGTATAGAAGAGATACATGCCTCATGCACTCAATTGCACACATTTTATTATGTGCTACAAACGTCTATGACTTAATCGTCTTAAGACTCTACTTGCGATCGCAACGTATGCGAAACATTTATTTTCCTTTATTTGTTTGTACTTTTACGAAATATTTTGACCCATGAAAAAAATTGAATGTGCTTTGTAATCGAGGAATTATTTAGTGAAGCCTTCAGTAGACCATGTAATTATCGTAAAAAGTCATGGTCATGGAAAGCTAATACTAAATAAGTTTCATACATTTATCGTACTAAGTAAAACTTTAGTTTAACACAAATAACGTTCTAAAATTTTTTCTCGGATCAATTCCTGGTTAGTAATACTGAATTGTAATTTGTTTATATTTTTGCAGGTGCTTTCAGTCCGAATGGCTCGGTGGGCGGCCGGAATCCGAGCAATGGAACGATCGTCCTGCGAGCGAGCAGCAAGATGAGACATCATAAGAAGCGAAACTTTGTAAAGAATGCCTGCCGGTTACTTTAGCAAAACTATCGGCTTTATAAGAGATATAAAATTGTTCTACATATTGATGTACGATCGTTATTTATTAACGCAATATCAATCTCTTTTTTTCTCGTATCTTTATTTTTTTTGGACTAACATTTTAATGAGAGCTTAAATACCCATAAGTTCCATGCGTATGGATAAGTGTAATGAGGCAACGAAACAGTAAAAAAATAAAAATAATAACGCTTTGTAAAACTGAAAATTATGGTACCAGTTCTATGCGCATACTGCTGATATTCCGTGGGCTAGGAAATTTTTATTGTTTAAAGTAATTTTACTATTCAAAATACTGAGTATAGCTATTTTTTCTGTTTGCACAGCAGCAATTACTGCCAATCATGGTAAAAACTAGCTTTCAAAAAGTATAAGTTCCTACATGACGCAGAATTCTACCAGTTCATAGTGCTAGTATCTACATTGATTTTTAAGACATATACTCCTAGTACGTTAACCAGAGGTCTGGGGGCTGATTCACTGTTACGGTATGCGGAATACCACTGACCGTCACGTTACAGTTTCATTTATTCATCTACATAGATTTTTTAACTGTCATTAAAAACAGCCCAAAGTGTAAATTTACTCTCGTGACGATCAATCTCGAACAGTATCCCGTATGTCAAAGGAGTAAATAAGACCCCTGATCCTAATTTTCCCAAAACGCCGCAAGTTGGTCGATTAAACGTTATATACATAATTAAGCCCATCCAAAAGATAGAAAGAGTTACGTAACAGAGCAATCGATCCACTCAAAGGAACTTGTAAGATATCGAGGAGTTGGAATCAGATTTCAGTGGTTCTCTCATGGTATTCAATAAATCGCAAAAGTAAATTTTTTTAAATATACAGTTACTAAACTCCACACAAGTATTAATTTTTGTTATTTCATAAGGACTAACAAATTTTTTTTTTTATTTTGCCATGCATTGCATAACGTGATAAAACACTCAAAGAATAATTTTTTTTTTTCGACAGTTTCTAAACTGAACAAGCATATAACGGGCGTTTGATATTTCGTAGGAACTATCGAGAACAGTTTAGGATTTTGCGATGTATCAAAATCGTGATAGGTCCCCTGGGGAGACGTGATGTATCCAAAAGTTAACATAACGTGGCGTACACCAAAATTGCATTAACTGCAACGCAAGTGAGTTCTACATGCATGTCAAAATGCATGGTTTTGCGAAACATCAAAAATTGCGATAAAGCCCCTGGTAAAGCAATGGTGCAGTATAATTTCAGTTTTTTGAGAGATTAGCTTAAAAAACCTTTTCTTTTTTTTTTTTAAATGAGATCATTAGATAATTGGAACTCCCTTTTTGGATTATTAGTAAGTTATTTAAATTAGTTTCAATATTATTAAGCTTCATAACAACTAAAATTGTTAATTGTTAACTTATCAATATTCATGTAAAAAAGGTTTGAAAGTTGTGTTTCGGGTGCTGCATGGTATAATTATGGGTTCGTAAGTATCATTAAGGGCAGACAAAATGCTGAATACAATGAAGGATCCACAATAACATAATATAACTTACACCGTGATTTTATCAACATCGTGAAAAAGATTAATTTGTACATCAATTGTTGCGCATATGATACTTTGACTTATAAAGGTAAAGTATCAAATACAGTTTTAAGATTAAAATATTGATCAAATACATTCAGTGATAGGTTAGCAGGCTGAAAATATTTATTTTAAAAATTACATAATAAAAATATAATGCACGTAATGTATCATATTTTACGCATATAAAATAAAATGATTTTACTTTTAATAACTGTAATATTCAGTAATATACATTGTACTTCATACATGGAAATTAAGTGTTGAAAATTTTTTTTTGCTTTATATTTTTTGTGAAATGGTCTACATATGTATGTTCACTACCAACGTGACACGATAAATATCAAATAGATTTAAGTAAGTATGAAAAATGTCACACTTTATTGGACGTCGAGTGACTATGAGCTACTTAAATTTAATGTCGAGTGCGTGTTTGGGTATTGGAAACCCTAATAACCCAATTTGGGATAATTGGGATTAGTCACATGGCGCTCACGCCACCTATGGGCGATATCGAAAACTACAGAGAGAAGGTTTTTTGTCAGACTAAAAGTGAAATGTATATGCTGTTTGCTGTACATATAGTAGATTTATTTATTTATAATCAAGATTGTGTTACCTCTATTGTTAAAATTTGTGAAAAGTATGGGGTTCTGTAAAAGTGTACGCATTAATTGCGTTTGGACAATTATATTACTAAAATTGATGCACTAATCTTTGATTCTTTACAAATCTAATGATTATACATCCGATGTATATAATACAAGAACTCCCAATGTTTCCAAAACGTATGTTGGTATTACATCGGCGTCTATAGTATTTATATTAAATAGTTTTTTGTAGATTTGTCGTTTTCCTTTCATGAAATTCCTGCAAACTGGTGTACGGCTTTTGAACATTTTATCTACTTTTAAGTGCATTTTCATACACCGAAAGCCAGATTTCTGTGTTAAGAGCTTGAGTAGTCTGCATGTGACATAAAATATAATCATTTGATTTGCAAAGAATCAAAGATTAGTGAATCAGTTTTAGTAATACAACTATTACAATGCCACTAATATGTACACTTTTAAATACCTCATACTTTACACAATATTTAACAACAGAGATAACACAATCTTGACTGTAAATAATTTAATCCACCATATATACAATATGTACGTACACTTTAATTTCAGTCTGACGAAAAGCCTTTTCTCCATAGTTATCAAGATCACTCACAGATGGCGTCAGTGCTATGTGACCGATCCCAATCCCAATGGCTATATGTATGTTTTACAAATGCCAATAAACGTACTCAAACTAAAACCCAATCTCTATGCTTTCCCAGCTTTACTTGGAGCACTGCTGATGAGTACCTACAGAATAGTACGAATTTGAAATCGGGTTTGAATAGTTGTACTTGTAAATATATTATGTGACAATTGGTATTAAGAATCACTGTACTTTATGTTATAAAAAAAAACTTATTTTATATTTTTCCATTACTTCTCTTTAATTATACGTGTATAACATGTACATAATATATTATACTCATTCTAACATAAAATATTGACTATCGTGTGACTCAAGCCTTTTTCTTCGTAGTAAGAATAGTTGAAATAGATACATACAGTGGGTCAAAGAATAGTAAAGCTGGCGGTAAAATTCAGTGATTGGTTGTGCTATTCTTAAATAATTTTACTGCGTTAGACAAGTGTGTGATGTATAGTGTATATAAATGTCATGTTTATAGAGAAACAAAAAAAATTATTACATCCATGTATAATAAAATGACTTTGACGTAACTACCATCTGCTTCACTGTCTTTCAATTTACTGACAGTGATCGCAAAACTAGTAGAATTTAACTCAGAAATCTATAGTCTGCGCTAGAAAGATTCTATTGACAGTACAATCACTACCCACTGTAAAACATCGAATAAATTGCTTAGCGAAATTTTTCAAAGATCAATTGCATTAAATTGTAGCAAAAATTATAATGTTTACGAAATAAATTTAATCAAGAGTATACCATTAGACTTGTTTATATACTACAAAAGACAATTAGAAAAAAATTTGTTGAAGTAAAGATATCATAAAATAAAATTACGTTATTTTTGAATGTCTATTATCTAATGTACCATACATGCATACGTTATTATTAGGTTCTGAAAATTAGTTATCTTTTAATATAATGACAGTTGAATCTAAAAACAAAAGATTTGACACACTGGTGTTAGTTTAAAGGTTGTACAGGTCAAATTTAGTACGTTTCTACAGACTAAGACTGAGCGAAAAAAACGCACGCTTAATTGTATTTTCTTTTGGTAGGGTGTTATGCTTATGTTATCTTACTAGTATATAACGCAAAGTCGCTAAAACCGTTGTAATTGCTAACCGCGAAAACTACACAACCTTTGTACACAACGAAAAATACGCTAGCTTTGCGCTATAGTTCAGTTGAATCTGCTAGGTAGTGTTGAAGTAAAATCGAAACAACCTGCAATTAAATAAAATAAGTGTGGTTATAGTAGGCCCGAACAACGTATCACATACACAGTCATTCACCGGCAATGCATGAAGCCTAGAGGTAGGAGTCATGCAGCTGGGTATTCCGGCTACCTACAACACTGTTCACTAAGGTAAATGACCCTATTATGACCACAAATTTATCATACTTGTTTCTTTAATTTTTTTTTCTTAACTGTGAGCTTTAATAGTAGAAATTTCGGTATTAGCTGGTGTGCTATAAATTTATAGTTATTATTCTAATTTTTAAATATAGTTCTTAGTTGTTTAATTACTTTGTTTTATAAAAAAATTATAAGGTTAAAATTTACATAATTATGAAATATTGTACCTGTTGTTTTATGTTACGTCCCTGTTAATGAAATTGTTTTAAAAACGTAAATTTAGTATAATGTTCTAAGATAATCAAAGTTTTTTCATTTGCATAACAATATTGTATTTAACAGAAATAGTTATAATGTTTATTTGTTCACTAAAATTATATCAATTACTCGTTGAAGTTTGATACCATAATACGTACAGTTCAAAAGATAGGTGTATTTATGTGTAACTTTGTTCCTATTTCTCGAATTATTTTTGAAATTCATAATGATACATAAAATAGATAACTACTACAACTTTTTAATCGATTAAGTTGCATAACAAAGACATGAATTTTCATATTTTATGAATAAGGACATGTTCCACGAATAGGGACCCTGGTAGAAAATTACTACATTAGCTGGCTAGAAATTCGTTAACGTATATGAGTAACTGATGGGATTATAACATGTTGACGAGTTTTTAGCCAGTTTATGTAGTAACGTTTCTACCAGGAGACATTTATTGTAATGGACAAGCAACTCACGTCGAACTCCTATCCATCCTGGTCCACCATGATTGACGAGTGCCACTAAGCCACGAATACAAAGACGTTCTGAACTTCAACGTCTGCGGTGAAATACCACGAGACGTTTAGACAGAGCACAATCTGCTCTAGCATTTTGGGGTTTTATGGCCATCCTTCCAACCAACCTGGTGCTGCTATACCAGAGCAGATTATATTACAACAGCAAACCATGGAGAACAAACCTGAATTCGGGCAGCCATAACAGGCTCCTCAGTGATTCGTGGCAACTCCGTCAAAAGAGAAGGTATTCTTCAGGCCCACTTTTCCGACGACCGATGAGTGGTTGGTTATCCAAGGAAAGACCCGAAGACGAGATATTCTTTGGTCAGCGGCGTACCTCCCTCCATCACGGTCTCCGTACACAGAGACTTCAAGGGTAAGATTCAAGCTACCCGCAGCTGGCTCCTCATCATCAAAAATAATAAGGAATATCTGGAAGTTTCACAGCTGGCCCTTTTAGGGCCACTATAAGTATTTACATTCCCCACTAAACTATCAATTTTATCGGTTCTTTTAAGGGCCACCTAAGTTTGAACTACCTTGCCAATAAATACATGTTTACTACCATTTCCAGAACCGATTCGTCGACTAACAGACAATATAAAGCTGGCCACTATTAAACCATGTCAGTCATTCACTGATAGACGTCACGAGCGAAGTTGTTCATTACAAGGCTAAGAACCCCGGCGACCGACAACCCTACATTACTCTCTTGACTCTAAGCATTCAACCAGGAATCACCGATCCTCTCCAAGGTTTGCGCTGGGCGAGCCTAACAGCTATGAATGAAAAATAAACTTGAGCAAACGCGACAGTACCTTTAAAAGACTAGTCTTGAACGGGCAAGCATCACGAATCAATCTCCCTTCCTTACATTACCAAAACGACTGAGCTCTGCAAAAAAAGGTGCATTAGACACCAACATCTTCGGAGTAACACCAGGAGATGTTGGTAAAGAGCTCTACAACTAGCTCTAACATTTCAGAAAGTGAAAGTCAACGGCCCTTTAGGGCCAACAATTATTTTATGGCGTAAGGAATGCACGGTCATTTTAGCATAATTATATTTTTTTCACTTTTATCAGCTTATTATTTGACAAAATAAACTGCATGGATTCCAAAAAAATATGTTTTTAATAAGAAGATTTTAGTTTTAAGACGTGTCAGGAATACCCTAGGTGTAACATTTTTAACTAGAAACGTACTACGGTGTTCCATTTCATGGGGGGGGGGGGGCGCTATTTGGATAACAAAAGTAACTATAAAAGTGCTTATAGTAGTTTGGGATGTACAAAGAGCATTTAATACAACCAGTCGATATATATTTTACATACACTTATCCTCATTACTGTAACAGTTACGAAATTGTCTTACTTACTACATAGATTATGTCAGTCTGTTAACAGATTGCGGTGACAATGTGACAATTTCCAGATAAAAGATTATAACTATTAAGTTCTTAGTTGGAGGTTGTAACTCAGTTTTTTTTTTTTTCTGTTGAATTTCAGCTGTTGATCATCCATAGATACTGTGTACAATTGGAAATTCGTGCTGTTCTTAAAATACTTTAAATAATTAATCCTCGACGATTAATTACGCTTGACATATTTTTGTAATTATTGATAATACTTTTCTTTTCTCATTCTTCTATACACGAAAAAAACTGTTTTTTTAACTAATTTCTAAGAATTTATATAACTTTTATGTTAGATGATTATAACTAAATTAGTTGTTATATTATTTTTATGCAGCCAACTGGACTTTTGCAAAAATATGTAAAACAGGTTGTTACAAAGAAAACTGTTTTTTTTAAACTAACTTTATTGACTTCTACCCACTCATCAAAGAGAAAAAAATTGAATCAGTAAAAATATTTAAATCTTAATAATAGTCTTAATCTCATGTCGTAATTTGTTCTATTAATTATCAAAAACTTCCAAGATAAGATATCTTCCACTAAAACAAGCAAAATCTGCTTTAATTCTTGGAAAAGCTGAACGTAAAACATATTGGTAATTAATTACATGTTGATGCATAAATTGTCGTACCACCGTCACCGAGTATGATCTTCCAAGATATCTTTTCATCACGATACATTTTTTTTAAATTCTGATCATAAGATAAAATTAAAAAAAAAAACATTCTTTCTTGTTGAGTTCTTGTTTCTGCACTTGTGCGTTCTTACCTCTCTGTTTTTCCTTTATAAGTTTCTCGTTGTCAAGTTAGAAATGTGACGCGGAAAACAGCACTTCTCAGTTCTGTCAAGTACCAGAATTTGATCCCCACAAGGTATGTGTCGTATTCCTTTAACATGACTACATAAGTCGGACCCGAGGTCAAGATCAATATTGATGGACATTGAGATCTGATCATTAAATGAATCGTAAGTGAACGTTGATTTTGAAAAGTTTAATTTTTGAAGAAAAAATTATTTAATTAAAAGTAAAATTATTTTTTCACGAGTCCTACACACATAAGTTAATTTTTTATTTCATTTTGATCGTTACAAATACTTAAGCTGTCGTATTTTTATTTATTACTCCTTTAGTTCCAACCCACATGGTAGGAAACAAAAAGTCTCACAATTTTTTCGGCAGGTTCAGTTTCACTCGGTTTTATTATAACTAAAAAAAATCCCTTTTGATACTCAGGTCTGAAATGTATGTAGGAAAAAAAGGATTCGAAGTAGTAATTAAAATGGTCGTCGTTTACAAAAGTTTTTATTTTGTAGAGTCCAACATAGTTACTTTATACAGGAATTATCTTATTATAAAGGATCAGTTTTATAAAATAAATATCATCAAATATTTACATTGTATCTATGTTAAGTTTACATGACATTAACAATGAATTAATATACATTTTAATTGTTAAATATAAGTAAGAATTGAAAATAAGTATGAATAGATTGTTTTGTTTCAATTTGTACCAAAACACGCAGTAAAAGTTAAAATCGATTTCAATTTCGTTAAAAGTGTATAAAAATTAAGAATAATAAAAAATAATAATAACAAAAAATAATAACAATAAAAAATAATAATAAAAATGTAAGTCGATTCTTTTTTTTTCTTGTATACAAATTTTAAGTAAAAGTGAAAATATTGCTAGGCATAATAATCTTTGGAGCCATACGCGGTTATACCGCATGGCTTAATAAAGTTTAACATACATAAATATATACACACGCATACCCCGCAACAAAGGTTGTTAACGTCCTTAAAAATCCTTCTTTCGCTTTACCTCGCACAGTTCACTGTCTTCTTCTGGCGGCAAATACCAGGACGGTATTGGGCACTTTCGCAACCTCGCAACAGTGGGTGGTGAGCTGTAGTCCGGCTCGGGTCCATCAGAGCTGTTGTTGGGTGGCGTCAGCGGGCAAGCCGTGGTGGCATCCGCATCATCCAAAAATGAATCAACGACTGGCTCCTGTGTCCCTTTTACTGGTCCCGGACGCTGAAACTTGTCAATATTTGTGATATTGACAAGTTTTTTGACGTTATTATCTTCCAACACCCATTTTTTTAGAGTAACCTTATTTCCAACTTTACGTGCCGTGGCCTTTCTAGAAAATTTATTATTGATGGCACAAGCATCAAGTATTTTAATTTTAAGGCCTGGCTTCTGGCATACAAGACTATCGCTTTTTGCATTTTTGCATGGTTTTTTCAGCGTTTGGCTGTTGGGCGACGGGGCACTGGACTTAGCTGCACTTAATGGCAGCGAAGCCTCCAGTATCTCACCCAAGTCCACATCATATGTTGCGGCCGTTCCACAGCTGCCGCTGCGAATCCACTTCGGATGGACGAGGGGATGCTCCTCGCAACTATCCTCCTCGTTCGATCGTCCACGCTTCAGCGAGGAGGTAGAGCTTGCAGATTTTATCTGAAGTCTGTCAAATCTGCGACTCAAAGCCGATGGAGTTGGAACAGCAACTCCGTTGCTAGAGGCCAACTTAACTCCGTATAGACAAGACTCGCGCAGAGTCTTCTCATTTCGGAGCCACTTCTGTAATTGGTACCGATGTATATTGAATTTATGAGCGGTTTCGCGCTCATCCTGCTTGCAGTTATTAAAATAAAAGTCAAGCACTTTTACTTTAAACGATGGTGAAATTGCAAGACCGCCACCCATGACATTTTTTAAATATCCATTCTGTGGACGATGCGGTTGCTGCTGTCGGTAATGGAATTTCGGCTTGCATTTCAGCAGCTTGATAACGGCACTATTCTTGCAAACCACTTCACTTGCTTCCGCACAAGACATGTTGCTAAGTTTATAAAATTACGGTTCTCACTAAAAATTTTTACGTACAACTCGAAACAAGACGTTCACACGAATTTAAAATGTAACACCTGAGGTCGTCGTAACTGGTACTAATCGTCTCACTCCACTGGTCACTTGTTAATAAAGCTACTGCTGCTACGATGAATGAATTAACTTTCATAAAAAAATTTATTGGAAAATACTATTTTTGTACTTAATTTTAGAAAAAACCTTACACATCTATGTTTAACTAGATTATAAATTATATGTCACACAAATTTTAACTAATGAAGTAACATTTTTTAAATCATGATTGTTCATTTCAAACATTTTTTTTTTATTTTTTTTTGTTGGTTTTTGAATTTTGCACAGTACCTGTGTGGGAAAAACAGTTTGGATGTCGGGATTTTTTGGCCATTGTAATACTCTCGTTTTTTCCAGAAATTTTACATTTAGTGCGGAATTCTCAATTTTTTCGATTCTTCCTGGATACCACTGATCATATATGACCACAACCCATTCTCCAACATTAAAGTCTCTACACGATTGAAATGGTGTATTTCTACACCCTGGAGCAATTTGGTTTATATTTCTAGAATTATTACTCACAGCTTTTACAATTAAATGATGTTCACAGCCAGATTCAAAATCACACAAGGAACACGACAAATAATAAAACGTCAACTCTTTCTTTAAATTTGACCATAAAATTTGATGAATTTTCGCATTTCCGTTCACAGGTTTCAAATTATCAGGAATAATTTTGTCTATTTTTACTATACTCTCTTCTTCAACCATAAAAGCATCAATTTGACTACCAGAAGAATTAATGAAACTAACCATGTCCTTAGCACACAAAATATTCTGCCCAAAAGTAACATAATTATCGCACATCTGTTTTATCGTTCCGCCAATAGCGTCGGCGGCGCTTTTACCATGGCCAGCAGCTGTAAAATTCCAAGAAGCACTTTGTACATTAAATTTATTACAAAAGTATTTAAACAAATAATAATTAACTTTATTTCTATATTGGGTTGTTGGGCCCTCCGATTGAAAATGGATTGTTTTTGAATTTGGCGTTATCAAATAAATTTTTTCAAAAACAGGCATTATTAACGCCCACGCTGCCTTTGCATCGTGCCGCAAACAGTCAGACATTACAGAAAATGATTGAAAAGTCAAAGCGTTTAAATTATTTTTATAATAATAACCTCCTGTTTGCAAAGACACTTGGTTTTTGGCAGTGCCAAAATGTGCTGCTTGAATTTCTTCATTGTACTTGCAATTATAATTCTGTGAAAAGTCTACTACTAAGTAAACCTCATTTTGTTTCAAATTATTTTTTATATCAATTAATGCTTGTTGTTGATAACTACAAGTATAAACATGTATCATAAATTTAGGTAAACTATTATTACAAATTTCAATTAATCGCTCAATCGTACAAAAAATTTCTTTTTTCGTGACTATTTTTACTTTATAAATCTGATTTTTTGCTCCAGGCCTTTTAATTTGCTCAGAAACCCATGAAAAGTAACTTATACTTCTATCTAACATAACATTATCATTATCATTTTTTATTTTGTGATCTTTACATACATCACAGTTTGTAAATATAAAACTTTCAGAAGATTTATCGCAATACACTGAGTTTAAAAAATCATGTATATTTTTTGTATCTACAATTTTAAGATAGAAAAGATTATTTAACATTAACTGAAAGTTATAATGCTCTTTGCATAAGCACGTATCTCTAGATGTAATTTTTTTTTCTAACGACCCAAAATGGCTTTGATTTATAGAAAAAATCTCGTGAAACTTTTATTTGTTCTTCAGCGCAAAACTTTTCATGCAGATTACGTACAGAATCTGTAAAGAATCTTTTCCTCATTTTTTTTATTTCGCGTTATTACATCCTGTGTGCCTGGAGCTGGCAGTGAATTGGCATCTTTAAAAAAAAAAATCTATTACACATTGCTTATGATTTTTTTTTTTTTGAAACATTTGAATCAATAACAGTTATATTTGTTACTTCAAACTGACTAGTGCCGGAAGAATAATTTTTTTTCTTATAATATGAATTAATACAATTGTAACCATATGTCACTTTTTTCTTATCAAAAGAATTTAAAAAAGCTTTAGAAAATACTTTTTATCTTTACGACGTAAATTTAGAAAGTTTTTTTTCAACTTTCTGATAAAATTTTTATTACGTATTTTTTTTTTAGATAAAATAATTTTTTTTTTTTCTAGCAATCGCTTAGATTTCTTACACTTTTTATAACTATCATTTAATCTTTTCGATCTCTAAATTTCGATTTTTAATTCATTTTTAACATCTTCAAGTTCTCTCCTTAATTTCATCTCAATGGCACGTGATGGTTTACTTCGTTGAAAATTCTCAGTACACAAACTGATGGCATTAGATACTTTACCTAAAAAAATTCTTCGTAAGAATTCTATGGGTTTCTCAAACGATGTATTTTTATACATGATCAGAGTATTTATTACCTATGCTTTTATCCTTCTGAATTAAATTATCAAAATTAAATTATCAAAATCGACACATTCGACGACTAAACCATCATTTACTACACGTCTCTGATCATTAAACCTTGAATTTTCTCAAATAGCCGATTCTTTTTGAGATGTTTCAATTCTACGATTAAGCATAAACAAATATTACTATCGACTTGCAGTCGATGAATACACTAACAATATTATTAAATATATTAATAAATCACCTTTCAGTATTTGTTTTTCCTAGTGAATACTTTAGTCTTAATCTAATTTTTTCATCAGCTTGTTTTTTTTTATCAATCATCCGTTTACTCAAAATTTGGCTTCGTTTCGCTTTAGCTTTCAATCTTTGGCTTTTTCTTCTGTTCGGTTTGATAAACATCTCACTCACTGAATAATTATTTTTTTAAAGAATATTTCAAGTTTTTTAAATAAACAATAGAAATCGCTGGTCACATAACTTTAATTTATTGAAATGCACAAAATTTTAACTCCTATAATTCAGACCCTGTCTCTGTCAGCACACGATAGACACTGTACAGGTCAGTGCATGCTACTTTTTTGTTTATACAAAATTTTACAAAACATTATACTGCATTAGCACAGATATTATGTTTTTACTCAGAAAAATCCAAGCAAAAACATACTGAACAACAGGTTCGTTCTTGTTTAGTGCTACATCAAGCCGTACGTAAACAAAACATTGGACCGTAGCAGCATGTCCCTTGAAGCATGAAATTTTTGTTTACTATAAGTGCTGATAGCTATAGCGACTTTCCACTCAGTACTTAAAAATTTTGTATAAAGTGAGAATCGCGACAGTGTGCGACATATAATTTATAATCTAGTTGAACGTAGATGTATAAGGTTTTTTCTAAAATTAAATACAAAAATAGTATTTCCCAATCTATTTTTTTATGAAAGTCGATTCATGACTAATTTGCCTGGACTACTTTATTTGCATGATTCACCAATAACTACGTAAAATTCTTTAGCTACATTCTTAGCTACCTAAAGTATTTCTATGAATAACATTTACGCATTATACCATAGGTAAAATAATGTTAACGTTTAAAGAAATCTAGTATTAAGAAAAATAAAAAAATTCTTTTTTTAACATTAATTTGCAAAAATATGGTGAAAAATGGAACGTTACAAAAATTTGGATTGCACCATTGGAAAGAGCGACCTCGAAAATGGTAAGAATGATGCTTTATCAATTTTTTGTATGAATATTTTAATATTAATTAGTCCGGTAGAAAAGAATTCATCAAATTTTAGTGAAAATCGACTTTTTTTATCTTTCATGCCAAAAAAACACTGTGCCGAGACCTGAATCGCGTGTTCACGATTTTATTCTTATTCTTGAAGGTCCCTAGAACAGCCATTCCGTGGTTTTGGCTCCCTTAAGCGCTGGCCGGATCCTTTCCTCCATGCCTCCAACCAGGTACACCTTTCTTGACGTATTTAATTGGAATACGAGCTCTGCCGAGAGCTTTATCAAGTTCGCAAGGTTAGAAAGTAGCGTAGTCCTCGCTGGTGATGGGTCCATATCGGCACTGACCTGCAAGTATGCCGCGGCTGCCGCCGATAGCGATGCCGCTACTAACCTCTGATGGTCTCGGAAATGAGAGTCTTTCTTAACCGTTGCCAGCGTTACACTCGCTGCTATTTCTGTGTTTAGCTTCGGAGGCTCGAGGCTCGAGGTTGACATTACCCTTGAGGCGAATACCTGAAAGGGATTTCTCTTTCTCCTCTTTTGGCAGACCCGCCTCGATCTACTTCTTTATCCTGTCGACCAGGACTGTGCCTCAGATCGATTCGTCAAGAACTTCCTTTGACGGGTCATCCCCCAGCAACTTTTCCGATTCGTTGACCTCTTTTGATTCGTTTTCCTCCTCCGCCTCCTGGTTGTCATCCTCCAGGTCTGAATAATCTACTTCCTCCTCGCGCTGGTTTATTAGGAGAATGTCTGTAACATGTGCAGATCGACTGTGAGTCGTTTTGCTATTACCGTCAACGATTAGCTATCGAGGCTCGGTATAGAGGTTAAGCATCTGCCTCCGGATAACCATCAAAGTCACCACCTCCTGACTTATTCTTGGGGATGGATCCGGGGGTCAGCTCTGTATTTACGTTTATTAAACGTTTTATGCGTTTGCCGCGCGATAGGGTAGTGGTGAGCGGGAACCTGCGCGAATCTGCAATCAAAGGCATAGGAGGGACTAATAACCTTATCTTATCCTCATAATTCAGGGCATCCTCGTCGTCCTGTCCTCCTTGTAGCTCCTGGAGTCTACCTTCGATTACCTCCATCTCCTCCTGGATCTCTAACCTTCTCCTTGCTAACGCTTGCATATGAGCCATCTCTCAAGACCCTGTGTCGTCACCGAGTGCCGAAAAAGGAATGAGGGCTAGCGAGCAGGCGTGAGAGCACGCCGTTGATTAGATTTTCAAAGTTTTTTCGAAATTTTACTCTTAACTATGGCGTCATCTAGCGGTGAAAGTGGTACTATACAATATATATATATATATATATATATATATATATATATATATATATATATATCTCTTCGAACAAGGCAGCGATGTATAACTGACATGTTAAGGGTTCTCTGCATTTTTATTGAATAGTTTTTTTTATTTTTTTTTTATAAAATGAGTGAGACAGTGAAACGATCGTTGTCATTAAGTAAGGAAAGGGTCAAGAGATATCGTGCTATAAAACGTGCAATTGCAAAGGAAGAAGAAAAAGAAATACATGGCTTCAATATTCGTGCAAATAACGATGGGTTATTTGGTCATAGAGTCAAAAGCAAAATGCTGAGGGCTAAAACATTTAAAATATTCTCACAGTCTTATTAAATTGACACTATTTTTTCCCTACTGTATTTTTTGCTTTGTAAAAATAATTTATTTTTTTAATAAAAAAGTTTCCATTGTTGTAAGACATTATACTATTTTTTATTCTCCTAGTTTAAGAATTCATTTCTTGAAGTACAGTATATTACGCACACCTAGTGAGCGAGGTTAAGGAGCAGAGCAGAACATAATACGTACATAATATACTTAAAGCATTTTCGGTGGGATATGCAGAAAATATATTCTATCCGGAAGTACGAGCCCCGTTAGATGGCACTGATGCTGATCTCAAAGTTATACTAAGACCACGTGATACAGAGTGGCATGTACAAAACTTGTTTACAATGTTGGTAGTTTAATACTATATTATTGTTAATGTTCACCAAAATTTCGTGTCCTACAATAAAAATATTTAAGTAAATGAAATATGTTATGGTGGAGTAAAGCCTTTTGAAGAAGGGAGCATAATTTTAAATTTGAATCATGTTTTACTATATGGTCATCATAAAAACTCTAGAACGGGATTAGATAAATACTTTGCTCTGTGTTTGCAATCGGCTAAAATATTTAGCACCGCAGACGAGAACAGTAAGTTTTTATATAATATATGTTTTGTTTATTTCGAAAACAGTACACTGTGGTAGTAGTACACTACAGTGTATGTACACTGCATGGTAGTAGTGTAACACACTACTGTCGTCTGCTTTGTTGGGTATAACTTGGAGACCGGCATCAGCGCCATCTAACAGGACTCGTACTTCCGCTGAGTTCCGCTTTCCGCTCGGTAGGGCCAAGCAGCTTGCTTGCTTTGTTAACAAAAAAATTTTATTATTTATTTAAACTCATGAGGCTGCTTGGCCCATTGAGTTATTGGGTTGAATAGCTTGGGATTAGTTTACTAAGTTATTATGCATGAAATTGTGTCGAGTTATCTGGGGATTTGCGTCTTGCTCCATATAGCCAATTTAAATTTCCCGCAAGTTTGCCAGTCACATTTGGAGAGAACCATCTGGCTTCCTTCATATCCTCTTCAACCAACACTGGTCAAGCTAAGCCGCGTTACCTCCAGTACTCTCGCCTGCGGCAGAAAATGAGCTTGACCGTTTACTGACCGTCACTAAAACTGACGCCAAGCGTGATCTCCAACTTGGCTTAAGATAGCGCGAGATTTGAAAATACAACATATGAGTAAACTTGAAAAATATACATTGAATCCTGTAGCTTATTTATAATTAGTCTTATATTCTAATTTTAATATCATTTGAAAATTATGATTGACACAATAATAATCTATGTACCAGTTCTTTCGATCAATGCATTTTTTTAAATGTCGCAATATGTTCTCCGAAAGAAATCTGATTAAATACAACTATACAACAGTAATTAGTCAAAATAATTAGGGATACTTTTTTTTTTTACATTCTTACAGATGATTATTGCATGCAACGTTTACCATTTATTGAGCGCATTGTATTATAGCTATATATACACATTCATTACTTTTAAGTTGAAAGGTTGGCAGCATCTTGAGAGTTGAGAAAAGGCCATCAGCTGTCAAACTGTAGCAGACCGGCACATTGGAGAATTTGGTTAACTTTGTTACAATTGCTCATTAGTTTTGCCTAATATTTAAATAAATCTTGAATGACATGCAAAACTTGAAGTGGAAATGAGTAGATGGCTTCTTAGGCTATATGCTGATATAACCTACAAAATCAGATAAGTAATCCACATTAATTTATATATCAAAATACTGTGCTATAAATGCATTAGGCATTAATGCTGTTCTTTGTTCTTTAATGTTGTTGTTGTTGTTGTTGTTGTTGTTGTTGTTGTTGTTGTTGTTGTTGTTGTTGTTAGTTTACAATAAAAAGGAATAACCATCAACTAATCCATTCAATTACATTTCTGAACATATAATTATGTTGCAGTAATTGGTTTTAAAAATTTAAGTCTTGCTGTTTGACCATGTTTTTTACTTTTTTGTTTGTTTACTTTGTGTCAAATGATAATTTCAGTACTCTCCTACATCCAAGGTGGTAAGGCTTGTTTTCTCCAGGATTTGATTGAATAATCAATAACAGCTGAAACTCAGGGATCTCATCGAATAGCATCCTACCCATATCAATGACAGCTGGAACTTCCAAGTCTCATCGTATAGCCTCCTACTCATACCATAGATAGTAAGTCTCTTCGTTCAAATAATTTAAATGTAAGTTGGAAATCTTACTTTTTAAATGTGGTTTTGAAATGTGTTTGAATTTGAAGAAAACAAAATTAAGAATATATACCATCTGTACATAAAAAAAATCAAACAATCACAAGTAAAACAATATATTTATATCCAATGCAGTCTACTACAATTTTATCGACGGAAAGGCGAACTTGGAACTGGGAGTAAAAAATGGATGCAGACGTATTATTTTACAACTGAAACGAGGTACTTCCATCAGCAAGTAAATTAGATTTGAAATATAATCTTGAAATTTATTGCTTGATTATAACGTGATGGACTGATCTTGCATATTTATATAATTATAGTGATACAAAGCATTGGCAATTCTCTACCCATATTTTCATGTAAAGTCGTATCTGATTTTATGTTTTGTACTTTTTTTTCTACAGCTTTGATAGGTAAAATAAACCATCTCTTCTGGTGGTGTAAAGAAGCCGTCATGGCTAAACAATTTGATTGCTTCACGGGCTCTCAGAATACCATCAACACTTTGAACATTAAGAGAATTCCGTTTAGCTGTTTTAATGTCTTTCCTTTCACTGAATTTTCGTTCTCGATTAGCATTTGCATGTGGGCATGCCATTACTGTAAGTGCCACGGATCCAATTTCTTCGAACGTACGACGACCATGACTGTCAACTGCTGTGTTTATAAACCGCCAGAAATCACTGACTTTAATCTTTTCAATGTCAAAGTGTGCCCAGTGATTAATGAATGGTAGTCGATTCCATTGTTCTTCAATTAATGAAGCATCCAACTCACTCACTACCGTTTGAAAAACTTTTAGAAATATACCAAAGCACTTAGCCTCTCGAAATTCTCTTGATACAGCATTGCGAGGATCTAGACAGGAGGCGGCCTCCAGTATTGGGCATTGGAATTCATCGAATCTAAAAAAAGAGTGTCATACTGTTTATTGAAATAATTGTAATTATGAATGTCAGGACTCATAAGAATTAATAATTTGATGTTTAATACTTTTATACAGAGTGTCTTAATTGTCAACAAACCTTTCTCGCATTTCTACGGCCAGAGCAATCACAAAATTAAATGAGTTTCTGTAAAACGATGATAATTCAGAAGTAGATGACATCAGGACATGACGTAATTCTTCGACCAAGTCAAAATCGGCAAAAGGTACGTACAAAAGAACATTAAATGGGTCCAGCTTTTCTGCTGGTACGTGACGAATAGCAGTGCGATCCATTACACACGATAATAAATCTTTGTACGTTCTTTCAATTTGACGTTTAGCGTCATGAATTACGACTTCTTCTTTTTGAAAAAATAAATTTAAATTGTTTATTTTCTTAAGAACGTGTTGCATCATCAAAAGGTAACATTTCATATCTCTTTTATTCATTAAAGTAAGAACTTCTGTAGCTAATTCATCGTTTTTTACAGCAAGCTCTTGGGCTGAATCTAAAATAGCCGACCACTGCTCCAAAATACGGTCAACACATGCTTCCAGTTGCAGCCATCTTATTTTCACCCATCGAAGTATTTGATGTTTAGGAATTACAAGCTTCGTTTGTGTATTGCTGAAATCATGTTTGTTTTTTGATTTGTTATTCATGGTGTAAATTTTTTCAATCAATGATTTAATTTCGTCAGGTAGCATCATCATTGCATGTTTAGAAGCCAAGTGTGTCTTGTGTGCTGGGCACGTAACATTAATAATATTAGGAATTATTTCCTCCATTCGCGCTTGTAAACCGGATTTCCTTCCAGTCATAGATGAACATCCATCGGTACAAATACCTAAAATATTCTTGAGAGGGATACCATAATCTCTAAATGAGTTTTGGACAACTTCACATAATCGCTCTGAGCAAGCACTAGCTTTTTGACCTTCGATATACAATGGTGATAAATCCCACAAGGCTGTCTTTACCTGGCCATCTTCTCTATCAGTGTACCGTAAAGTTATAATAAGTGATTTATCTTTAGATACATCCGTTGCCTCGTCGAGGCAGACGAAAAAGAAAGTTGATCGCAAAATTTCCGCTAATCGATATTTTTGGAAAGCACCAATTACATTGACACTTAAGTCATGAGCTCTTGTTGCTCCAACGTGAAGCTCCTTCAATAACGTTTGGTCCATAGACATTATGCATTTTAATAATGCGGTTGCATTTTTAAAAGGTATGTTTAATGACATCATCATTGAAACAAACTTCAGTTCCTCTTCTGCAATTTTTCGTTCTTTTGTGGAGGGCTCACTTGGTAGTTTGAAATCGTCTTTAGTAGGGGGTTCCTCAATCCCTGCATTTCTTAGATGTCGTTTACAGCTCGCATGATACTTTAACGTTTCAAACTTTGCCCCTAGTTCCTTTTCACACGCTGAGCACCATACTTTTAAGCGATTAATAAGGAGAACGAGCCAACCGGCGAAAGCAGGAATTTTCAGCCATTCTTCTCTACTTAATTGTGCTTCGTATACTCTACTTTTTTTCTCATCTTGAAGGTCCTGTGAGAAATACAATAAATAATAATAAATACGTAATTAACGCATATGGTTGTACGTGTGTTTTAGCATGTTTGTTTAGTATGTTATGTATTTTAAAGATATATGCAAAATACATTTTTGACCAATTAATTCTTGACAAGAATTATAAGATTTACTTTCATTTGTCAATTATTTACAGTAGAATAATGATGATTTAGAGCACACAATATTAAATAACAAAATAAAAATTGTTAACATTACTGTAAATAAAGTAAAATAACTTATGTAAAGTAGTTGTACCAAAAAATGGCATAAAAAATTTGTAAATAAAAAAACAGATAAATTTTTTTTAATATTTAAAAAAACCAGGTATGCAGAAATACCACAAGCACAGAAAATGCTTCCTGACGTGAACTATTGGTTTGCCATTGTTCTTTAAAAAATGGGTATGTACTCTCATGTTACATACAAGTAAAACCAGAAATTGACTTGACCATTCAGCTGAAATTATTAGAACCGTTGTGAACCTGGCCGGGAGACAGTAAGCTCAAAATAATTTTGGGTCCAAATATATCTATGATCACTGGCATTTTTTACACTTATTTATTTTACCTTGCTATTCTTAATCTAAATTCTAACTTTAACTATGACTTTCAAAAGTTATAACTATATATTTATTATATTTTCGAAAACATTATACGTACATAGTGGCACTTGAGACTTGCCACACTTGTTGACATGACGAACAAACAGCGGTATGCAAGAAGGATATTGATGGCAACGATATGTGAGTTTATAATATCAGTATCACCGCTACTAGTTGATGATACAAATAAACATAATGATAAAAATAATTTTGCAGATTATTGATATACCCCATGCCTCCTGCAAGAAATGGCATATCTATTCGTAGAGTACATCTAAGCTGCTTGAACGAAAGCGCTCATGTCAATGACATAGTTATTAACTTCTACATGCTGTATTTGTATAACGTTCTTATAAATGAGCAACAACGGGAGAGAAGTGTCATATTTGATTCATTCTTTTACTCTTCGTTAAAGAAGAGGAAATTATCAAAGCCAGACGGAATAACAAGAAGAAATAATTCAAAAATCAATATATTTCAGAAAGATTTCGTAATTGTGCCCATCAATCAGGAGTAATTGATTAAATTTTTTTAAAGACTTTTTATAATATTTAATTAAAAATATTTATAAATTAAAAGCAAAATATGTGAATAATTTCAGTGTCCATTGGTTTCTTGTTATCGCATGTTTTCCTGGTCTGGTGCAAAAATGGAAAAATCTGAGTCCACTGGAAAGGTCAAAACACAGCAATGAAATTTCAAATGAAATAAAAAGGTAAAAGTACAAATTTATTTTATTATTTTTCATAAGTTTAATTTTCAAAATTATCATTACAAAAGTGGTAAAAATGTCTGCAAAATAAATTATTAGTTGTAGTACTTTTCCTCCAGGTTTTTCTTACATTGATTGTTTTAAACCGTTCAGCTCTTGAAAGAAAAAAACTATGTTTCTACTTGTAGCGTATACAACCAAGGCAAATGCAGTGAATCCTAGGACCTTGATTTTTTGGTCTCTTGGGTATTTTTATTGCCCTGGTACACATCCAAACCACAGTTAACATTTGTTTGGCGTGGTTGGAACAGCCACACGTAGGAACTCAAGTTTTCTCACCAAGGGTACAGTAAACGATTAAAAAACCGGAAAGGTTAAATATGTGTGTACGTGTGTGTATGAAATATTACTAATTTTTAAATCAATAAAACAGAACGTAGTCAAACTAGTCATGTTGTTTGTCTGCTATGATTAAACAACTTTATAAAAAAAGTAAACCTATAAAAAAATAATTATGTGTACGTAGACCCTGTATTTTAATGCTGAATTCTCTTGGAAGTTACGCTTCGTCGACTACATCGGAAACAATACTACAGTTTTTAAATGATGAGTTCCAAAAAGAAACGGGAAATCAGAATACAATATTTGATAATGAAAGTATGATAACATACAATTTACAAGTTCCCCAACAGCCCAATACCACTGACTGTGGCATTTATGTATTAAAATATGTGGAATGTTTTTATAAGGTAAGCCTATTCGTATAAATGAAGTTACTTCCGCAATCGTTAATTTTTACTTTTATATTACAGAATCCTATCCAGAATTTTATAGAACTTCCAAATCTCTCAAACTGGTTTAAATATGAAGAAGTCATCCAAAAACGATGCGAGATTAGGCAACTCATTTTAAACATGGCATCGGAGTATCGCAGTACGTATAGGACATGAGATTCTTAAACACAATGCAAATTGTATTCATTTTGCTATGATTAATCTTTTGTGGTTGACATCTGAATCCTGCCTCAAGGTCTGGTAATACCTAAAAGTATTATTGTAATTATTAACAACAATTATCAAATAAAAATTATGCACAGGTAAATGGCTCTTCATCGATAAAATTGTAGTAGACTGCATTGGATATAAATATATTGTTTTACTTGTGATTGTTTGATTTTTTTTATGTACAGATGGTATATATTCTTAATTTTGTTTTCTTCAAATTCAAACACATTTCAAAATCACATTTAAAAAGTAAGATTTCCAACTTACATTTAAATTATTTGAACGAAGAGACTTACTATCTATGGTATGAGTAGGAGGCTATACGATGAGACTTGGAAGTTCCAGCTGTCATTGATATGGGTAGGATGCTATTCGATGAGATCCCTGAGTTTCAGCTGTTATTGATTATTCAATCAAATCCTGGAGAAAACAAGCCTTACCACCTTGGATGTAGGAGAGTACTGAAATTATCATTTGACACAAAGTAAACAAACAAAAAAGTAAAAAACATGGTCAAACAGCAAGACTTAAATTTTTAAAACCAATTACTGCAACATAATTATATGTTCAGAAATGTAATTGAATGGATTAGTTGATGGTTATTCCTTTTTATTGTAAACTAACAACAACAACAACAACAACAACAACAACAACAACAACAACAACAACATTAAAGAACAAAGAACAGCATTAATGCCTAATGCATTTATAGCACAGTATTTTGATATATAAATTAATGTGGATTACTTATCTGATTTTGTAGGTTATATCAGCATATAGCCTAAGAAGCCATCTACTCATTTCCACTTCAAGTTTTGCATGTCATTCAAGATTTATTTAAATATTAGGCAAAACTAATGAGCAATTGTAACAAAGTTAACCAAATTCTCCAATGTGCCGGTCTGCTACAGTTTGACAGCTGATGGCCTTTTCTCAACTCTCAAGATGCTGCCAACCTTTCAACTTAAAAGTAATGAATGTGTATATATAGCTATAATACAATGCGCTCAATAAATGGTAAACGTTGCATGCAATAATCATCTGTAAGAATGTAAAAAAAAAAAGTATCCCTAATCATTTTGACTAATTACTGTTGTATAGTTGTATTTAATCAGATTTCTTTCGGAGAACATATTGCGACATTTAAAAAAATGCATTGATCGAAAGAACTGGTACATAGATTATTATTGTGTCAATCATAATTTTCAAATGATATTAAAATTAGAATATAAGACTAATTATAAATAAGCTACAGGATTCAATGTATATTTTTCAAGTTTACTCATTTGTTGTATTTTCAAATCTCGCGCTATCTTAAGCCAAGTTGGAGATCACGCTTGGCGTCAGTTTTAGTGACGGTCAGTAAACGGTCAAGCTCATTTTCTGCCGCAGGCGAGAGCACTGGTTACCTCACTCCATCTGCCTCTATACTCTTGCCTCGCTACTCTCGCTAGGACCTAGGTATAGGCTAGCTAGGCTGCCTAGGTAGGCACTAGCTAGACGGGCTAGACCCCCGCTAAAGCTTTCCGATCGGAATATTATACTTCTCCATTGCTGTGTACAGATTTTTCCGCCTTCTAACCTCAAAATAGCACCTTCGCCGCTTGAATCAAGCGGCTTGATTTTGGGTTCTCAGGCGGGAAAGTACTTAAGGTAAAAGCACCAGTACGTGAACACTTCCTAAAATTGCACCAGTAGATTGAACAGCTTGAATAAACTATTTTCAATTTAAGTGGATAAAAAAAAAAAATGTTTCTGATATCCTTTGATCGTTCTTTAGATAAAACAAAATTTATATTTCAGTAAGTCTTTATACTCAACGAGAAAAAAATTATTTATTTGTGCAACTTGTATGAGGTGGCTTGTGAGACTGTTCAGGTACTGGTACCATTATGTTTTACCTATACCCAGTACTCGAACACATAAAAATGATTGAAATCACTGTTAATCAATAATAATAGTAAGTCAAGCCAGTCGTTATAGTTTTTATAATATGTCACCAACGAAATTAGAAAGAA
Source organism: Copidosoma floridanum (assembly GCF_036245765.1). Classification (NCBI taxonomy): domain Eukaryota; kingdom Metazoa; phylum Arthropoda; class Insecta; order Hymenoptera; family Encyrtidae; genus Copidosoma; species Copidosoma floridanum. Next base: position 11,088,375 of record NW_028321888.1, read on the forward strand.
ATTTTTCGATTTGGTTATTTGCAATACATAATAAAAATAGAAATCAGTAGAAGGCAGCTAACATAACCTCTCTCCCATTTAATTAACATGGGATGTTCAAGTACTCGGTCAAAAATACGTATCGGTACCAATACCTGAACACGCTGTTCATCTACTGGGTCATTGGTAAAAAAACTTTAAAATTAATTTATTAATTGTACACATGACCTAGAAAAACTTTTTTGTTTTTTTTTTAAAGGAAAAAATATAAACTTACTGGCGCAATGACTGTTTTGTTGTTATGCAAATCAGAAATTCAATAAAAATGAGAAAACAAAGACTTTCTGGAAAAAGTGTTCACGTACTGGTGCTTTTACCTTAAGTAGTACACGAAACTCGTACGAAGAGGCTTCTTTACGAACCTCGTTACGCCGTAAACCTCTCGGTTCGTAAATCGAAGCCTTTGCAAGCTTGTGCGTAATATACTATGTAATAATAATAATAATAATAATAATAATAATAATAATAATAATAATAATAATAATAATAGAGATAAATTGTTAGTTTAAAAAAATTTTTTTTTTATGAAGTTAAAGTTTCTTATAATACATCAAAAATTGTTTGTTTATTTTTCCGTCAAGTTGAAGTAATAGTTAAAAATGTAGACCTTTAAAATTATAATCCAGAGTGTGGTATTTACTATCAAAATAAATGTTTTTGTACATGTAACAAATATTCATCATGATATTTTTTCCATTTCATTGTAATCTAGTGATTGAAATTATTATTTTAATAATTTTATTAACAGTATTTCAAAAACCAGAGCTTTGTTTATGAGCGTATGTTAATTTTCTTTTTTGTTTCATTTATATAAAGTAATTAGAAATCAAAAACGATTTTCTAGAAAAGCCATTTTTGGCCAGTATGTTACTTTTTTATGTTAAAGTTATAAAAAAAAAAATTTCCAATACGTAATAATATTTTAATTCATACAAAACTTTTCTAGTATTTCCAAGAATTATTAAATCAAGAACTATCAATAGTTTAAGCAACAAGAATTCATTTCAAAAAATTTTTTATTGAATGTTTTCGATAATTTTTACAGTATTAAAATGTACTAGTCAATAAAATAATTTTATTGCATACATTAGAGTAATAATTAAATTGTGATGAATATTTTAATGCATTATGATTTATGAAATTTATTACGATTACATTTTGCTTTATTTAAATATCGGTTGCTTAGAGTCAGAGGAATGTTTCTACCAATTTTTTAGTCAAAAATTATTTTTCTTGCATTAAATAAATAAGAGAAAGTTTTTGGTTGGTTTTTAATTTGATAAAGATTTTTACAACTATAGTTTCAACGTTGTGAAAAAATGCAGCCTTATAATAGAGAATTATTAAAATGCAAACTTTATAACGTATCCACGTAATGGATACAAAAAACTAAGCCATGCTGAAAATGGCTCTGGCCCAGCGTTATTTTACTTTGTATTTTTTTAGACTGACCAGCAGTAACTGGAATATTTTAAAACTTTTTCAATGGTAAATAGTCTAAGATTGGAAAAATTAGTTTAAATATGTAATCAGCTACATTTGAGCTAGTTGTAGTTCTGCATAGGAGAAAATGAATAATTCATAGATTTGGTTTAAAGTTTAAAATGATAACATTTGAAATGCTGTTTGGATGTTTTTAAATTATTCATTCAATAAGTATAACTTGTAGTTTTTTGAACTAAGCAACATAAACTCAAACACATGATAGTGCAATAAATGAAAGTAATGAAATTAACATTTGTATTTGTATTTTATGCGATTGTAACAATTTCTTAGGTTTGTAATCTTGTAGCTTTGTCAGCATTTTTGCAATAAGATTTTTTAAATAATGTAACAATGATATTGACGGATAAGATTGCAGTTTTGCAGAATTGTTTTTATCAAAGATAAGCTTGTTGACAAATGTTCACCTATCTTATAGATTATTTATACACAAATCATAACAGCTATTATTAAGAAGAATCAATCAAATGATGTTAAGGTAAAACAACGTTGATGCATCTTAAGACAATTTTTCTTTGAATTAAAAATAATACGATGTAAAAAAAAAAAGTTCCTGTAGGAATTACGTTACTACAGTTCAAGATCTCCAAAAAACAAACGTAGATGTATCCACAATGTTTACATGCTACAAGTCTTGACCTCATCAAGTTAACAAATATTTTATTCAAGCGTAATAGTATGTGTTTTATCGATGTAATCTAGGAGGCCCTGCAACCGCTTCTTGATTCGCTTTTGATCATCGAGCGTGCAGCCAAGTATAGCTGTCTCGAAAGTCTTATCGCAGTAGCCTGTTACATGAGACGAGCACGCGTTCATAAAGGTGGAGCAGCGTTCCCGCGTACCACTCGGATCATTTCGAAGATTTACTATTAAACTATCTATGAGTCCATTTACCTGCAATACAAAACGAATTTACTCTTATTCTATACCTATTGCATTTTGCTTACAAATAATTTATTTATTTTTACAGTTATAGAAATATACGTGTTTTTAGGGATAAGAAGAGAAAATTTTTTTAGTAACAAAAAATTTTGAGAGCACACGAATCCTTATAACATGATAACGTTCATACTTATGAGTTTCTTTAAATAGTATTGAAGCTAAATATAAGTTAAGTTCAGATAGGTTTCATCATTAAATTCTCCATTAATCGCCTGTAAGAATATTAATCACTGCCCTTTTACTAGTAATACAGTTTCGACTTAAGTGTCTGTAAGGAGCTTTATGTCAGCAAGGCAACTTAGTTCAATGAATTCAAGAAAAAATAATAGTTTTAAAAAATCACTGCCAATGATGTCAATTAATTATTCTTATTTGATACACAACTTATAACTCGTAATTTAAAATAAAAGTCACAAAGATGAAAAATAAATGCATTATTCAAGTTCAATAAAAATTCTACTTCGATACTGAGATTCATGAGAACCATTATTGAGTCTTGGGTCAACATTGACCACATAAACTTTGTTGTCTCACTAACCATACTTATTATATTTTAACTACTTGGTTTTTACTGATGCCTGATATCAAGTGACAGCAACGTTTTTTATTATGATCAAACTGGCATTTATTTTTTCATAACTGCCCACTACAAGATCACATACTAAGAATCAGCCGTGCAGACAATTTAAAAAGTTACACTTACAAGTTACAAAAATTCTGTCAAACTTGTTGAAACATCACTTACCAATATTTTATAATTTCTTAACTAGACTTAAGAACGAATTTAAAACTAAAAGTCAGAGAGTATTTTAAATGTGTTTAGATTACCTGATGTAATGCATCCTCTTGGATATCATCGCGTGGTACTTTCACGAGAACATCAATAGTTAAACATCTCGTGTACAATCTCTCTGTGTATTTAATAATATCATCTTTATCAGCTGAAATAATAAAATTGTAACAATTAATTTACAAATCAATACTAAGATTAATGGTTATAAATGTCTATCTGAATATCACCATTATTGTATTTAGTAAGTTTTATTCCCTGTATCCCTACTGGCTATACTTGAAGCACTTACAAATATACAGAAGCACCTACATCTCAAACTTAACTTAATGAATACACATAAATTTTCAAGTCAACAAGTAAGCGAGTGTAAGTAAAAAAATGTGTAATTTAATAACTTGGGATACTAAAGTAACAATCAGGAATGATATTGTGCATGAATCAAAATAAGTTACTCAGAGCTTACATTATAGGTGCTCTATTAGCCACACATAGTCTAAAACTACAAGATTAATAAAGATTTTTTCTAATATTGACAAGGTAGTTCTAATTTAATTCAAATTAGAAAAGTCTTAAAGGAATAAAATCTTTATGTAAAAAAAATACTTCTAGTAGTTTAAATGTCAAAAAAGTTCTAACATAGGGCAAAAAATCATGATGAGTGATTGATAGTTTGCTGTTCAATCGTAAGACTTTAATTTATTAAATAAAATTGGAAATGTGTGCAAGAATAGCTATAATAATAAATCTAAATCATGTATTTAACAAAATTTAGAATGTAAAAGAAATACATTGTAAAAGGTGAATTTCTACACCAGAAAAATTGTGCATGAAAAGTTGTAAAGCAATGCTGGTATATATCAAGCTAATTTATAAGGAAATAAAAAGTTAAATTATAAAACTCCAAAGCAAAAACTACAGTAAATAAGAATTGGACAATATATCTATACTTTGGTATTATTTTTCATCATATATGGCTATAATTTTTTTATCGTAACGAATTTTAGATAGAGAAGCAACGTAGTAGGGGTAATTACTGACAATAAGAAAAATTATAAAACTGTTTTCATAACAAGTACTGATAAATTCATCGATACGAGAAAAAGCGTAAAGAATGACATAACATACACAGTCGAGAAAAAGACGATATAAACAAAAAGGTTATGAGCATGTAGGTATAACAGCTGGTAAAGTGTAGAAACTTCTCGAAAATGCGTGTAAGTTCGCGAGTTAAAGCCGTTAAAGGTACAAACATAACACATGTGTGTGTGTATATGCACCTATACAATCTATACATAGAGCAATGCAGACACTGCAGCATACAAAACATGAATTATGAAGTAGAATTTTACTAAATCCATGGAAAACTCTAATTTTACCTTATGCATAAAATGAAATGAAAAAAAAAAGACTAGAATAAGACAGAAATGAAAATAATGATATGGATGTATTGTCTGTTACACTTTTTCGTTAGATCTGGGTTTTAAACGTTACTTTCAAACGTTTAAAATTTCTATGCATATTAATAAAGCAAAATATGATTTTGGCAAGAAAAGTTTTGTAAAATATGTATGTAAAATGGCTAATTACATCAATTACCTAGCTAAACAAAGTTCAAGTGCAAATTATTGAATATAAGACAAATTGTGTACTTAAATATCAGTATTACAACCGCATTAAAAATGGATAAATCTTATGAAGTATGGCTAAAGAGTACCCAACATCTAAGTATAAATAAGCAAGAATATGTATGCACAATTCACTTCCAGGCACTTTGGATCAAGCTGACAATTAAATCACCACCATTCACTGATACAGTAGCCAATCAGTCCTGACTTGTTAAGTATTTCAAGGTAAAAAAGTACAGCTGTGGGCATATCACAGAACTACATCAGGAATAATGCAACTTACTTTCATCAAGATTGACGACGAGGTCGTTATTGCGCAAGGTGTCGAGCGTTGTCAGCAAGCCGTCCTTTTCTTCCTCAATTCTGAGGGCTTCCTTCCTGAGCTGCTCGACGAGTACCTCGATGCGATCGAGGACAGTTACGAGCCGGTCCTTGGGCTTGCCCCCAAAGTCATCCATACTCTCTACTATATGGGGCAGCGGACTTCCATCCATGGCCTCGGTTAGCCTAACCCTAACCTTGCCGTCTACTTGGTCAGTAATCTTGGCGCCGTTTTGTCCTCCTTTTCGATCTTCCTCGACTTCCTCTTTTGCTATTATGGTTGGTCTTTAGCCGTATCCTCACTGTTCGCGAGGGCGTCTGTTTGTTATACGTATTTCTCGAATTAGCCTTTCTCTCTATGTGACTTATACAGGATAAAAATCACTGATTTCTGTGACTATATGTGCATGTGTGGACGGCAATCGTATTACTTATGTATATTCCGTTCTTACGACGAAAGTCAATTATTTTTATTTTGTTTTATTTTTTCAATACTTCACAGGTAAGGATGATTTATCAAATTTTTAAAGCCGGCGTCGCGCTAATCGCGCAACTTTTCTCGACTAAACTTGACAACCAAACTAAACTCGACTAGCTCGACTCCCACTGGTTACTGTTATTATACTTACAGGTACACAATACACACAAGTTTGTTTAGGTAAGTTTCTCGTGTTAATTATTGGGTACGTTTTTTTTTTGTGTTCGGTCGGTCGGTCCGATTCCTCTATCTGTACATCTATATTCATGGTGAACATAGGTATACTATGGAATGGGACTGACCGACCACAAAAAAGTCTTAGGCTACTTCTACATTGGGCCTTTGCACGTGCCTTGCACGCAAATACGATAAGAGTGGAGAATTAAGAGATAACGGAAATTCGTCATCGTAACCCACAAGTGGCGCATCTAGCGGATTTTTGGTAAAACTAAAACCTGACATTAGGTTTCAGTTTAAATGTAGCCCGGTAAAATAATACACATGACTTATTTAATTAGTTTTATTAATACATTCAGTGGCTTATTCGGTATCCCCTATTAACTTAATATCACCATAACTCAGAGAAAAAATAATAAACGATTGGATTGTACGTGTAGTTGTAAGGCTATAGGCAAAGTGAAAATATAAGTGTAAGCATGTAACAGGTGCACTTGTATATTAAATTTAACGAAGTATATTTGGAGGTCATTAAAATGAAAGAAAACAATGAGAAAAATTTTTAATGACATTGTTTACCAACATAAGTACGAGAAGTCATCAATTTATAATGCAATTTGCACTGACACAGCACCAAAATAGGGTAAAAAAGCTAAGATAATGTGAAATATTTGTATGAGCAATTCAATACACTGCAACAAAAATATTGCTTCTTTGGTGTATACTTACTGATTGTTTATTTTTCGTATGCCATCTGCTTGGCAAGATTGCGATTACGGTTTCCCTGGTGCCACTTAATTTTAAACTTTAAAATAGTGTCAGGTTTTAGTTCTACTAACATCTGCTAGATGCACCACTTGTGGGTTAACCAGGTTAACATGACGAATGAAAGGATCAGCTGATCAGCAGCGATAATGAAAGAACGAGCAGTTTATACACATATGTCAATGTGTCGAAGTACTATAGTTTTTTGAAAATATCTGGTGGGAATCGGGACTCGGGACTTTCAACCTTGTATGGTAAGTATAGTACATTAACACCTTATTCCCACGGTGTAAGATATACCGTGTGTTCCAGTAGAGCTCTCCAACAACTTACCGACAACTTAAACATGACGCAAGATATCGTAAGACATAATTAAGTTGTCGGTAAGTTGTCGGAGAGCGTTACTGGAACGCACCCTTAGGTAGTCTCATTGCCTATATTGTCTACCATTAATGTTTGTGAACATTATTTTTCTCATTTCCACTTTCTCGTACCAGGTACTGCATAGACAATTAGACAGACTCCAAAAAAAAGAAAAAAACTGACACGTGATACATGTTAGATTCGTTCACCTTACAATCCAGGGACGGTCGGGGACGGTGTGAGCGAGTCGGAGACGAAAGTGAACAAGTGCTCTTCTCCGATCGTCCCTGATCGTCCCTGACCGTACGCGATGCGCAGTTGTACACGTTAGGTTAGATTAATGCAAAAAGTAAACAAACTTGTTTGTATTTGCACTTCTTTATTTACAAACTATTGTTTACATACTGCATTAATCTAACCTAACGTGTACAACTGCGCATCGCGTACGGTCAGGGACGATCGCGGACGATCGGAGAAGAGCACTTGTTCACTTTCGTCTCCGACTCGCTCACACCGTCCCCGACCGTCCCTGGATTGTAAGGTGAACGAATCTAATACTTTCTTGAGGAATAGGAAATGGGACTAACTGACCGACCACAAAAAAAACGTCCCCGTTCTTCTTCGTGACTTAAACAAACCTATAGACTAACCTATTTCATTTTATAGTAGTGATACCTTTAAATAATACACCTTACAAATTTTTTGGTGATATTATTACAAGTTTGCCCAAAAACGAAACTAATATGAGTAATTCCGCCCTTGGAGAAAGTTTGATTAAAAAGCACTGGTCCTTAGGTCTTCTTACTCATATGAATAATCCCGAGGCCAAGTTAAAAGAAGACGATCAAATTGTTGTTATCAAAGACAAATATCCAAAGGCTCGTCATCACATTTTGATTTTACCAAAAAAAAATATTTCTGACCTTACTGCAGTAACAAGGGATGATTTGAAAATTCTCTATCATATGGATGCAGTGGCGAGAGAATTTGTTAGTCTACACAATGAATATGAGTTCAAGTATGCTTTTGTTTGGCATAATTTATTAAATTAACTCTGTAAGTATATATACATGTATTTTTAACAACGACTCATAATGCATTTTTTTTTTATTAGAGTTGGTTATCACGCTGTTCCAAGTATGAAACAATTGCATTTACATGTTATAAGTACAGACTTCGACAGTCCATGTCTGAAAACAAAAATTCATTGGAACTCTTTCAATACCGCATTTTTTATTTCTTCGACAGGTAAAATCACACATGCAATATTCTACCTTGGATGTTTAAAATTATTCTTTTCAAAAAGTCAAAGAATTAAAATATTTATTCCTTAGTTTCTCTAAAATTGACTACAGGAAATAAAAATATGCAATCCTATAAAAAAAATCACAATTTGTAGTATTAACGAGATAATGGGCTCAGGCTTCGTATCCTGCGACCAGAGAATCATTTTGGGTTGGGGTGTATAGAGTATATCTCCTTTTTTTTTATAGTATAGTGCTCTCTACGTCTAACTCCTTTGATATAAGGGCACTCCTATGGGCATTTAGCACTTTAGAGAAGGAATTAGGGAAGAGGGATGGGAGGTGGGATGCCTCCCATTAAAGGAGGAGGGTAGAGAGAAATTAGTCAATTTTGCTGCGAGAAGGTCGCCTAAAACCCTCCTCGAGGAGCATTGCGTGGTGAAAAAGCACATTTGAAAAATCACAGAGGTACTTGCCCGACAAGTCGCACTGGCCGGGAATCGAACCACCAGTCTCCTGTATGCTAATCCACGACCTAGCCGACTGAGCCACCGCGCGCTCTATATAAAATATATCTCTTTAGGCATAGTTAGAAGGCCAAGCCCAAAGCGTCCAGTTTCTTGATGCTGAAAACTCACGTCCCCCAGGAGTAGTCGGCCCCCCATAAGACAGGTAGCGTTAGTTTCGTCACCTATATTACCAATATATTTTACATAAATAACTACGAATACAGTATAAAACAGTAATATTCTGTTAGAAAAATAACGAAAATAATTATAGTTGTCAACTTAAATACACAAATTTTGAATAATAAGATTTCCTCGCAAGACCAATTTCAGCATCAAGAAATTGGCCACTTTGGCCTTCTATACATAAAGATATTATCTTTATTCTCTGCCGCGACACATGATACACAAGTAATATTAAGGTTAAGAGTAGGAAAATTGGCCCAAAAAAATCGGTAAAATAAGAATTAATATTTGCAATGTTATTGCACAAAACTTGTGCATACAAATTCGCTCTTTTGGTGGAACCAAACTTCTTTGAAGCTGAAAAAAGGTACAATAAAATGAAAAAATATGTATAACCTTTACAATAGCTGTTAAGAGAAATTGATCAGATCCCACTTTGAAAAATATTACATGAATAATTACGCAAAAAATCATGTGATTAAAAAAAACTAATTTAATTGCTTTAAAAAAATTAAATTTTTCCCATTGACTATTCACGTAGTTTTTTATGTTTGTACAACTTCGGTAATGTATAACATTATTAAAATTGGGTTTTACTAAAATAATTTAAAAAAGTACATTTTCCGCCCTCAGGTGGTTTTGGGAGGCTTGTACCTCCTCGGGCAAAAAAGCAGTTTTCCGGAACTCGTTCAAAAAGTCTCCTTTACGAACCTCGTTACGTCCCTCGCCTTCGGCTCGGGCCGCAAACCTCTCGGTTCGCAAACAGAGACTTTTCAAACTCGTAGGAAAACTACCATTTCCGACCTCGGGCCCTGCTTCGCAAATCCCTCGGGCGCAAAATAGCCCTAGAGACGATGGCACTTATCCGCCGAAATATTTAGTAGTTTCGACCAGCCTCTCAAAAACGCCCGAGGTAGGAAAACTACTATTTCTTGCCATGGGCCCAAAGTGCAACTGCCGCTTTGTACTCTCGGGTCACACTTTGCGCCCTTGGAATCACTTTGGGCCCACGAGCAATAAACTTTTTACGCCCTCTGGGCCCAAAGTGATTTACCGGGCGCAAAGTGTGCCCACAAGCACAAAATTGCACTTTGCGTCCTCGGTAAGAAAAACATACGCAACTTATGCACCAACATACAATAATCGCGCCCTTCGGGCGCTCATGGTTGTACTTTGTGCCCTCGTGTAGTAATGTACCATTTTTATCACAACTGTTCAATATAACTTATACTTAATTTTAGTACCCAATAGGTATTATACAATAGAAAATTTGATATATTTTGTACAATAAATGGTTTGTACTTTTTAAATTACAAATAATACAATTCCGTTAATTGTTTCAATGTCTACATTTCATAGTTTAACATTATAAATTGAAATTTAGCAATTCATACATCAATAAAATTTTAATTAACGTGTTCTATAAAAAATTTTTTATTTTTTTTAAATCACGTGAATTTTTTATTAAATTTTAGCAAAATTTAATACAAGCGAATGATTCTAAATTTCACCTTAGGCGCCATAAGAGTGCGATAATTTTTCTCCGTTTTCTATAATTTTGATAATAGGTAATGCTCGTTAAAATTTATCCAATGCATTTTTATGTATGCTGTATGGTATTCTTTTACAACTTTTACATTAATTAACAATATTTCTAATGTCATCGTGGACAAAAAATTTTTTTATAATTTAAAATTAGCTGTTCAAGTACACCTCACGATTTCGTAGTAGTTGGACAAACGTGGAGCTCTTATCCAACTTCAGGTCATAGGCACAAAAACGTCGTAGCCAGTACATGGATATACAATCAAAGTTGTTTACCTTTTCACGTAGTTAATCTTTTACGCAGATTTAAAAAAAAAAAAGTGTACAAAAAGTGAAGTACTTTTTCCTTAACTTCTGTTGTGCACTATTTTATCGGGAGTACCAAGCATGCATACATGCTTTTTGTTAATACAATCAGGGTAGATAATAAATCATAACTTATGATAACGCTAATATTGTTAGCATGAATTTAAGAAATTCATTTTTTTCTAATTAACAACGTTGTACTTTCTTTTAAAAGTTTTAGTAATATTTCATCAGTTATTAAGACAATTTTTACGTTTCTTTCCACCAGCAATGTGGGTAGTAAAATCATAAGTACGTAAAAATAGAGGTTTAACTTATAATTTTTTAAATTCTTTACATATAATTAAGGATATAAATTACTTTATCAAAAGAGTAACTTTTATAAAACTACCGTCTAATCGGCCCCTTTTCGAGGGTTCTTTTTTTCAATTGAGAGCATTCAGATCGAAAGAGTGTGTCTTATAAATTTAAAACGTAGAATTTCACTAAAATTTGCTACTTTCACAAATTGCAAGTTAATCAATTAACATTTTGAATTAAAAATTTTTTAATAATGTTTTTAGGTTTTATGCACATGTACTTCAGACATAGCTAGTACACAAACATTGATTTATCTGGTCTGTATAACTATAATTTCATGGCTTTCAACTCAAAATGTTATTGTGGGATTTAAAGATGATTTATTAAAAAAAAATAGGATAAGCGTCAAAAAGTATAATAAAAACTAATTTATACTGATTAAAACTTAATAAATTATTAAACAAATAATTAGAAGTATATATTAAGTATAAAATTTTGTACTCAAACTTGAAACCAATTTTATTATTAAGAATTTTGGATGCTTATTTTAAATTGCTGAGTCTCAGAATACTATACTAGACAAAAAAAATTGAATTTTCCCTGAAATGACTAGTTCTCTTAATAGTTTTTTAACATTTTATCATAAATTTTGGAAAAATTTTGTTATACAAGCTAGAAAACCGAATTTCAAACTTAAAGAAAACTGAAAAAATTTTAAATGATACTTTATGTCAAAAATCTTAGTTGATACTAAGTGTGACTTTTTTATAAAATAACCCTTAAACTTTCTGGTGTTTTAGTAGTTTATTATGAATTTTAGTACTTAGTATTTACTCGATTCACTGAAAATTGAAAACTTCATTTCAGCATGCTATTCAGTATTACACGAGGGGCTAAAATCATTGGCTGCCTAACTGAAAATTTTTTATTTTATAATGATTGAAGCCCATTTATTACAATTTTACTAATGTTTTCGAAATAATACGCAACTGAATATTGCATAAAATATTAAATTGGTATTAAATTGGATGACTGTTTTGTTTTCAAGATATTTGCAAGCAGTTTAAGGAATGTGGAAGAATTAATATAAACCTCAGTAAAAGTAAGGAATACTTGAAGATGGACTTAAAATGTCATAAGTGTTCATATGTTCCAAAGACTATGCCAGATCTCAAGAAACATCTACTTCAGCATTGTACCTCGTAGTAAAAAGTTTATTCTACTCATCATAATTCATTGTAAAGTATTTTATTTTTGTAATATGTAAAATACAACTATTTAAATTATTTATACTATTTTATATTGATAGAGATAAATGAGTTGGATCTAAAAAAGTAAGAAAATGAGAAGTTCGTATAATTATTTTTAAGAAAAGTCGTATTTAAGTATGTAAAGTAAATAAACTCATGATTATATACGAACATACATTAATTGTTGTTCACTTATCTCCATTCTGTGTTACTTTTATTTTTATTAATTTTAATTTAATATACGATTTTAATTTACACTTAATATTAATATACTTACATAAAATATTAAAAACTACTTAGCACTTATGCATAATAAATTTTTATAGTATTTTTTACACAAAAAAATGGCAATAATAAAAATTTCCTTATAATGTTATGGGAAATCAAAATAGACTTGATAAGTTAACTGCTTTAATGACTCAGAATGAGAATGTTTAGCCTCAAGCTCTGCCGCCTGCAGCGCTGTTGCAGAAGAGCCATCATGGCGTCTAATATATATATATATATGTGTATTGCGTTGACCGTCTTTGGACTTAATCATAACCGTCACGTCATTTTTCCTTGTACATGAGTTGACTCGACTCCGTCGAGGCTGCTCAGTATACCGTCATAAGACTGATGACTATCTGTACACATATATTTTCAATAAATACAAGAATGGCAGATATTTATAGGTATTTGTATAACTATATGTACATTTAAGACGCCATGACGGCTCTTCTGCAACAGCGCTGCAGGTGGCAGAGTTTGGGGCCAAATATTCTTATACGAATACATATATATTAGTTGGAGATAAAGCAGTGAGAAAGCTCAAATTGGAGCAGTAAGGTGGATCGCGTTGGGATTTTTTACATTCGATTTCTAATGCCATCCCACAATTTTTTGAAGATAGTTATTTAATAAGCTTTGAATAAATAAATTATTGCAATAATAATACTTATTTTAGAAAAGCACCGCTAGCAAGCATTAAATAACAATTCAACAGTTTGGTCAACTACAATAGAAATAAGTCTAATTTCGTTACTCGGGGGTTCTGGGGGTCACTGAGTACGGCTGTGCAGTCGGCGACGGCGTCCAATGCACATGGGGCCCAAGGTCCCAGGTGGAAATGTTTTTATAAAATTTTTATAAAGTTTTTATATGGTTTTTGCTGTATAGAAATTGCATTAAAATTCTATAAAAATCATAAAAAAATTCTATAAGAATTTCGTTAAAAAATGAAAAAATCTTTATATTTTTATAGAACAAATTAATTATTTATGAAAAATTTTATAGAATTTATATGAAGTCTTAATATAATTTCTAGGGTATACAGAAACACAACGTAAAAACTTGATGAAGATTTTATAAAACATTTTCACCTGGGGTGGCCATCTTCGCCTTGTTGCGTGTTGCCCAGCCTCGCATAGTGGTCAAGTTCGATACTGGTACTGAAATAACTAGGTGAAATTGACAAGTTAACGTTATCAAAGCAATAAAAATGAATGTTGCAAGCGAAAAAATACTTTCTCGCAAGAGTAAAAGCCGATGCAGAATTCCTCAGTGTTAAAAAAAAATTTACAGCTCTCTTCACTTATTGTCAAAGAGCCAAAAAATAAAAAAAATATGGATTCGTGCATGCAAGTTGGGTTATGCTTCCAATAACAGTTTGATCTGTAATGCTCACTTTAAAGAAAGTGATTTTATTCCAAGTCAGTAAAATTTTAATAAAAAAACAAGAAAAATTTTAAAACTTCATACATGATTTTTCATGAAAATATGTATTAATTTTAGTTAGAAATCCTAAACGACGAATTTTTAAAATTAATGTTATACCAACAGTAAATTTATCTGTAAAACCTTTGGATGAAATACTTACCAGTGGACAAAAAGATGATATTCCCCAACAGGAAAATACAGTACAAAGAAGAAACGTGCAAAAATAAGCATCGATTAGTGCAGATCAGTCAGTTGAAGATGAGTCATTAGTGAGAAATGAAGAGTTGAGTGAAGTAAATGATTCTCCTTCCAATGAGTCCACGCTCTTTCCTTGTGACAATGTTGATTGTAAGAACGATGGTGTTGAAGAATCAACGGAAATCGAAGAAAACAGTGACCTGTTAAGTGATCAGCAAGCAGCAGAAATACTGCTTGCCTTGAGAAAGTATCGTCAGCCTTAATCTGTACTAAGTGTTGTAAGTTCTGCAAAAGCTGAGGGAATAGATAAATGCGTTGGTGCTGATGATTTATCTATTATGCATCTTCTTAAAACAGATGATCAATTGAACAGTTTCGCAGGAATAACTTTCAAGTTATTGAACAATTTGAGGAAGGCTGTCATGCAATGTGAAAAAAAAAATTAGCAATTTCGGTTTTCAATTGAGTCAAGAATTGTGCTGTGCTTCAGCAAATTAAAATTAAACTTGACGTTCAAGTGTTTATCCATGCTAAGCCGGTGTCAAGTATTGAGCCGGGCGGGCTGTCACTTAGTGCTGTCGTTTTTAGACACAGGGCAAATATTTCAATATTATTTGAGTTTGTTGTCAGTCTGCCACAAAATATTACATGGTTTGCTTTAAAAACTCTTTCCCCCTCTTCATATGGCCTTTCTCCTACACCGACATAGTTGAAAATATCACAAAAATCGAGTAAATAATGAACACTTTGCATTTTTCCCCTTTACATTTTTTTTCCCCACCTGGTTATGTCAGTGCCGAGCTCAACCACTATGCGGCGCTGGGCAACACGTAACACAGCAAATTAGCTTCGAGCCTTGTCCGCTTTTAAATTTGACGCCTAACACATTGATGACTCATTCGTATTTAGTGAGCCTCAAAACTTTCGAGAAAGTATTTTGGCTCTGTGTTTTACGAACTATATGTAAAAGTCCAGAAGACGACGAGTTTAACGCCCGACCTGGGCCTCAGGTAATTCGGTAGCCATCGTCGACTGCATGATCGTGCTCGGCGACCCCCAAAACCCCTAGTAAGTATTTTGGCTTGTTATTTCACGAATTAGATGCAAAAGTCTACAGGATGACGTGTTTGATACCCACCTTGGGCTCCAGTTGCCTCGGATACCGTTGCCTCCGAACCCTCCAGTAACGACATCGGACTTATTTCTAACACAAAATGAAAATCAAGGGTTTGTACTAAGCTTGATCTTTTTTTCATTGCTAAGCACACACTAATAGGTATACTATTAGTGTGTGCTTCAATAAATAATTGTGCATGACGTGAGCCGAGATCACATGGAATTCAATGATGAATAAGTATTTAAGAATCTAATTTAATGTTTGAGCCTTCCATACGTAGAAGTATCTGCATTTATATTAGAACGTAAGTATTTAAACATAGAATGGTGTTGGCTTAGTGGTTAGTTTGCTAGATATAGAAACAATTACTAATCTAGGGGTTATGGGTTCGATTCATGGAGAAAAACCTCGTTTTTTTTAAAAGCCGTTTTCAACGGGCAATAAATTATGAACCGTACCAATAAATACAATAGTAAAACGACAGTATGTTAAGCGCTTTTGTTTATAAGTAACTAGCGGCCCCCCGTCTCGGCTTTGCCTGAGACTTACTAAATAAAACACCGTCGTGTGTTAACATGTAATGTGAAACGTTTTCAGTTAGAAATTTTACATCTATTACTGACACTTCTCAGAACAAAAATCTTCTTATTAAAAACATATTTGTTCGGAATCCATACAGTTTATTTGGTCAAACAATAAGCTGTAAAAAATAAAAAAAATATAACTATGCTGAAAAGTACCGTGCATTCCTCATATCATAAAATAATCATTGGCTTTCAAAGGCCATTGATTTGCAGTCAGTCCCGTATAATCCCAACGTCTCCTGGTATAACGTCGAAGACGGTGTCTAAAGCACCTTTTTTTTCGACTCAGTTGTTTCGGTGATCTAAGGTTGAAAGGTTTGTTCGTGATGCTTGTCCGTTGGTAACTGTTCCGTTGGCTCACGTTTATTATTTTTTCTTCATAGCTGTTATAGGTTTGCCCAGCGCAGGCCTTGGAGAGGATCAGTGATTCCTGGTTGAATGCTTAGAGTCGAGAGGGTAATATATTATAAGGTCGTCGGTCACCGATTTTCCAGCCTTGCGAAGAACATCTCTGCAGGTGATGTCTGCTAGTGAATGGCTAACTTAGTTTACTAGTGCCCGTCTGTAGTTAATATAGTCTTTTAGTCGACGAATCACTTCCGGAAATAGTAGTAAAAATTTATTTGTTCGCAAGGTAGTTTACACTTTGGGGGCCCCTAAGACAGAACCGATGAAATTGATGGTTAAGTAGGGAACGTAAATACTTATAATAGCCCTAAAAAGTGCCGGTGGTAAAACTTCCAGGCTATTCTTTATTCCTGGCTGAAGAGCTGGCTACGGGTAGTTTGATTCTTACCCCGGGAGTCTCTATGTACGGAGACTGTGATGGAGGGAGGTACGCTGCTGTCCAAAGAATATCTTGTCTTTAAGTCGTTCCCCGGATAACCAACCGCTCATCGTTAGACGGGAACGTGTGGGTAAGCGCGTTGGGGATGCGACGACTAAGAAGGTAGCCGTTGTAGCTGCCCGTGCCCCTGAGAGCTGTTTCACCTGTCTCACATTTGTAGCCAAAAATTCTCTGACTGCACCAGGCGAGATAGTGGGACTGCCACACAACTCTGAAGAGTTGGTGCAGATTGTGCTCTGGCTAAATATGTCTCCTGGTATTATGCCAGAGATGTCATCGGTTGGAATGAATTTTCTTTTTTGATCGCACTCGTCGAGATTCAGGAATGGCAACGTAGGTCCCTTCCCACTTACAGAAGAGTGTCGTCCGTAACCAGGATACCCAGCTGCACGACGATCATCTTCATTCTCGATGCAGCTCGAACTGCCAGTAGACGGATACATGAAATTCCGCGACGCTCCGGCCTCTTATAACCACACTTATTCAATTCTGTTGCAGGTAGCCTCGCTTATATATCGACGCCACCTAGCGGACTTTACTGAACAAAAGTAAAAAGCTGGCGTATTTTTGCAAAACTTTGAGCTCATTTATTGCTATTGTTATTAAATTTTTTAAGATAAAATCTATACTATAACCATCTAGGAAGTATCATAAATCAGTGTGCAAAATTTCAGCAAAATCGGTTCAGTACTTTTTGTGGTTTGCGATTACAACGGTTTTAGCGACTTATTAGTAAGATATACATATATTTTTTCTAGATAAACATACTTGCTATTTGCTTTTAAAATTCAAGTCGTTAAGTGGTCAAATATTTTTAATATTAGTAACAGTAATACCATCAAACACGTTAATATAAGATGGACTTGCGATTTCGGGTAAAGTGTTGACGTAGTTATGCTGGCTCGGTCGAATTATTATATCGTCTGATGATGATGAAGTTAGGTTTTCTTCTTTTTTTTCTAACTGACGTTCCCTATTACAATTTTCATACGTATGATAGAGTTTTAGGAAAGGTATTTTGATATCATATTGTAAAAGATTTTTAATAATTTCAACCAGCATTGTGAAAGACGGCCTTAATATCGGCTCTTCCTACCAGCAATCGAGCATAAAATTGTATCTAAAAGAAGATAAGCAATGTAAAGTGACAGTTTTATGGAAATGGACTTTTCACTAAAACATTTATTTACATGTCATCAGTGGCATAAGTAGGCTGAGCCATTCCGTATCCCCTGACTAATTTCTGATACATTACTTTAAACTCTACACGTGCAAAAGGTATTTCTGCAAGGGTAAAAAGTTCCCATAGAACTACACCAAATGACCACACATCTGACATAGTGGAAAAGACTCTATCCCTAATGGACTCAATGGCCATCCACTTAACAGGCAACTTGCCAACGCATTGCTTCTTATAGTTTTCGTATTTGTACAATGTCTTTGCCAGACCAAAATCGCATATCTTAATAATGTTATTTTCTGCCAATGATATATTTCTCGCGGCTAAGTCACAATGTACCACCTTTAAATAAAACAAATAGCAAACACCCAAAGTTAGTTAATATAAAGTTAAAATCAAGTAACATGAAAAATTGAATACACATAGGTGCAACAACAAGATCCTCAGTGCAGAGAAACGCAACATCTTCATTCGCGTAGTCCCCTTTGTAATTAGAACGCCAACCTGGCTGGGAATCATCGTCGTCAAAATCATCACTAAATTTCATTGGGCCAACAAATGTCCGATCCTCTGAGCAGTAAATGCTGGTCTCATTTCTTGGATTACTGCCGCTCAAAACCACACGAAAATCATTAAATATCTTGTATTTTGTCATATTGGCCATAAAAATTAAATTTATGTGTTATGTCTATGAGAGTTATTTTGTGTTATGTTTATGTAAGGATGCAAGAAAATTTTGAATATTTTTGATTTAGTAGAAGTGTTTTTTTTTTGTTGATGTAAAAACCTTATAATCAGTAAAATTTGTACCTATTAGATTTTTTTCTAGCACAAGAGCCGATTTCACCTTTAACTGATTTAATTTGATTAATGAAAGTTTTTCGATGATACAAGAGGTAATTTTGCAGATTTCTAAATTTGCAAAGCTGAACAATCACCAAAAGTTCACCTGAAATGTAAAATAATTTTGTATAATAAATACACTTTCTTTTATATGTGATTGATTATAGTATTACAAGAATGCTTACGTTTGGCTATATTTTTTGTACAAGCTCCCAAAAGACTTGTAATATTTAAATGTTGTCCTAGATAAATCATAATTTTAAGCTCCTTCGACAATGCAGTAATATACATTGGATCTGCATTTTTGCGAACTGTTTTTACAGCTACAGTTGTCTTAGATTTTTTAGCAAATATTTCATAAGCTACGGCCTTATACACGACTCCAAAAGCTTCACTTCCTAATTTTTTATCTTGATGTTAAAGAGGTACATATTAAACGTTAATATTAATTAAGTTAATCGTATATTTCTTTGAACACATTTATAATCTCTTACCTAATTTTATTTTTTCCCTGGGAAACTCCCACCTTATATCGTACGGAAGGAGTCTTGCCTGCTCATCTACTGTAAGTTCTGGATTCATTAAATCAAGTTTCCCTTCCGTAAACTGGGTAAGACTAGATTCTAATAAAAGTTTTTCTTTAAACTGGAAAAGAATATTTACTTAAAATGTAATGCATCTATATTACTAAGTTTATTGATTTGATATGTACGTGTGTTGATAATTATCATATTTTTTTAATTACCTTTCCATGTTATACTTGTAAGTAAAATTAAATTGATAGAAAATTAAGGATTGCGATGAACCATACTACTATCCCAGTATAAAAATTAGTATTTGGATTTCCTACAACGAAAATTGATTGCTTTTATTAAAGAACTTTTTCCTGCTTTCAACATTAAATTCGGTCCATGCAATCAAATCGTTCATACTCAAATTTTCGAAGATAAATCATCATAACACAATTAGAATCCAGCTTTATACGTTAAAATAAATATTTTTTTTTTTAGTCTGATCTAAAATTATGAAGTTACATAGTTTGAAAAACAAAGAATTAGATGTTTAATTTTTTACCACAATATTTAAAATAATAACTTGTATCTTCTAGAAAAAATTTATACATTAACAAGTTATACAAGTACTATTATAAAATAGCCTTAAGCAACTGAAGAAAATAAACTGCCATGAGGCTATCCTGACATATCTCAAATGAAGTGCATCAAGCAGTTTTCGTTTGCATTGATTATTTAAGCAATTCCCTGTCGATGGCTTGACCTTTTTTACGATAATTTTTTTTTATATTACATCCTGCAATATACAAGACAATAAAATCGTCTTTAAAATAAAAAAATTCGTTTGTGTTAGCGCGTCTTCGGCTCACAGGACAGTCAATAGTATATGCATATAGTATACGTCATAGTAAATTACTGATATGATGAAATAAAAACTTATACATTTATATAATTTTCGTGATCTTGATAAGAGTTAATTAAGTAAGTGTAGCAAACGGAAAATTTTACTTGTGCATGAAATTTTAAATACTTTAAGGTCATAGGGTAAAAACGCCCAATTTCGATAATTGAGTTGCTATTAATATACAACTCCTGTTGATAAAATCCTATAGATACTATTTACATGCACTGAAATGTACATTCGTTTTTCTCATCTTTTATTTTATAACATTTTACGCAAGAAAATTCTGATCTTACTCCCGTGGAATTATTCACTTACATATATCAACACATACATCACTCACCGGAACCGAATTTTTTTTAAATGTTAGTGAATGAATTCTTTTTTTGTTTAAGACTTTATGGCAAGCTTTCTGATCTCCATTGATTAGAGTTTCCATTGCAAAAAACCATCAAACAAAAAAATTAATTTTTGGAAAACGGCAAGATTAAAATAAGACCGAAAAGAAATAACACAAAATTTTAATTCTGAGTAGTTGGTATTCAAATAAGAGTAATTAATAAGAGTAATCTACTAACGAACAAAAATAATTTAAGTCAGTCAAAACTTATCAATTCAAACCTGAAATTTCTGACGGTATAAATACAACCTACATCCAAAACAATCTACATAATTTGTTTTCTCAGTTTAAAAACATTTCTCAACAGAAAGCTTTAAAATTAGATTGAATTCTAAATTTTTATTATTAAAATATCCTGCAACAACGACGAAAACTAAGGGTCGTAATATTTCCAAGATTTATCATTATACAATTGATGAAATATATATATAGTAAAAAATAGTAAAATTGAATTTTTTCCAGCAAAAACAAACAAAAACGCAGTATTGAAGTTGGATACGGAAATCCTAGGATGTAACTAATTAAACGCATACACACATGCAATCAAATACATGCACGCACATTCAAATAGATACTGTTACTGGACTTTGATTATATAAATTCGGAAAACGAGTTTAAGCCATGTTCCTTGAGGAGATCTTTGTTTCTTTTTTGTAAAGTTTCTGGTACAAAAAGCAATAGAATATTCGGATACATAATGTGAAGCTCCTACAGTAAGTAAGGCATGAGTTAACTAAATTTTTACATTGAATAATTAATGCTTTTGCAGGAATTATAAACAACTTTTTTTCTTAACCATAGACCATTAATCTCTTTACGTGTGTGCAACGAAAAATAACACAATATGCATTATATATGTTTCTATAGGTGCAGCCTTATTACACCCATCTTGTTTTATATTATAGAGAAAGCATGACCTCATAAGCTTCAGTATTACAAAAATTTGTCAAATGTATTTATAGTTGACTGCTCGGCATTACATGAAATTTTGTTAATCAAACTCTTTTCTGTTACTGATTAAAACGATTTACATTTTGTTCATTATTCAGTACTTTATTCTTAAAAAGTCAATTATGCCTTACATATTTTTAGATAATATAATCAAATATAGAATATACTGTACTTTTGTATAGTACAGACTAATTTTATTCGTTAAAGTTTGTTTTCGAAAAATAAAAAAGGAATTGAAGGAGTGCGTCATTACTGTTGGCAATGATATTTGTTACCTTTCACAACAATAATTTGTGATTGTTCCACTGTTCCGTAATCGTTCTTAGCATGGCATGAATAATTACCAGAATCTTTTTCAAAAAAGTATCTTATAGTTAATTTTTGATTGTTATCCTCGAAAGTATACTGTGATGACATCTTCAGAGGTACATTGTTTTTCGACCACGTAATGTTAGGGGTTGGAATCCCTCCAACATGGCATAATAAAGTCAGGGGATTCTCAAAATCCCTTGCCATCACTGTTCTCTCTGTTGCGTTCAAATTTACAAGGGTAAAGGAAGGTGGATCTGTACAACAAAATTACCATCAATGGAGTAAAAATGGTTAAGGTTTATAAATGATAATGTACATTATAACTGTTTCTCATTCCTACCATTAATGTTAAGGAAGTATGACTCTGAAAGTATTTTGCGCGAAGGATATCCATCAAATCTGTAGTATCTTTCCGTCCCTTTGCAATAGTACTTCCTTCCATCTGATTCACTCACGTTATTGATCGTGAGAATGGCTTGGTAAGTAAATTCAGTGACTTCTGATGTAACGTGTATTCTTTCTATATATATATTAGAAAACATGTATAATTGGTCGAACTATACTAAAAAACTTGACTCATAACACTTAAAAAATGAATTTAGAACTAACCGGAGCTCACTACCACTTGACTATTATCATCATACCACTCGACGATGGACAAATCATTAATTACAGCAGCACATATTAAAGAAACATTGTCACCTTTCTGAAAACTTCTATTTGGTTGTATGATTCCGAAAGATGCATTAGCTACGCCATCTGAAGAAAAAAAAATTATCCATACAATAGTAACTCACGAAAAAAAGTAAAAGATGGATAAAAATCCAAGTTGAACGATGGATATTATTTAAATCTATGTACCTGTTAAGCGAATTTCCTTTGACGCAGAGGCACATCCGTAGCTATTGCAAGCCTTGCATTTTATTACACCAGATGTTACTAGCTGTTTTAGTTCTACCGTTGACTTTTGTTTAAAATTGCTATTTGGCACATCTGTTTTTATTCTCTGAAAAAATGAATTAACGTTCAGCAAATGTTATTTCTACCATTACATTCAAACAATAGTCCGAACCTTCGAATGCAGATGAACAAACTATTTTTCATAGTAACCAACCAACCTGTAAGTTATGTAGTTCATTGTAAATAAACGTTTTCGTTACGATCCAAGATATATTCGACTTAGGATAACGATTGGCAAGGCAAACAAACTGGGCAGTTTTATTAAAACTGTAGTAAGATTGAAGGTAAGTTTTGTCAAACTCGACCGTTGGCTTACCTGCAAGAAAAAAAAATCAAATGCTTGACATGAAGTTCCAGAACAAAAAAACGACGTACACATTTAGAATTTCATGATAATGGAAAAAAAAAAAAAAAAATTGTGAATTCGCAAAGTTTCAGTCACAAGTCTATCAAGAAATTCTGAGTTTCTTACTTTACTGAACAAAAACTTAATTTATGTATAAACTTTGCGATTTTTAAATAGAATCAGTCAATAACGGGAAAGAGTTGGAAACCTTAAATGTCATTTTTCATTTTTAAAGAGTTTCGTAGTCATAATGTTTACAAAAATAGAACTATTTTATCTAAATTGGTAGATCAAAACTACTAATTTTGATCCCAAGCAAGTATACATTGACTAACATTCATTTAATGTGAAATATCGAAGCCATACTAAAAATTATTATTATTTCATACTTTATTTATTTAAAAATTATGCAATTGCAGTTCATTATTCTTCTGAATGTCTTATGGATTATTTTTTGACGAATACGCTACTCAGTTTTAGACGAATAGGCTTGCTAGGTCTTATTTGTCTCTTTCTAAAACTGATGCGAAAAAAGCTAATCTGAACTTAAATTAAAAGTAGAAGCAACATTTGTGACTGATATAGTCTACGATACACATTTATCTGCGTCCTCATAACTTTTCCCCAAGCCCAGTAAACTATAATTAGAAAGTGCCCATTTTTTTAAAAATTGTAAAAGTACGTAAGAAATGGTTTCTTATTACTAATGTCAGTAATTGAATATCATCATGTATAGGTGAATAAAATAACCTAGTGACAGGTCTTAATGAAAGGCGGTGTTTTTTTCCTTGTAATCGGAGCACATATAAAATAAAAATTTATCCCTTGCAACTCAAAACTAGTACGAGATCACAAATGCTCAGGAGCAGTAAGTGTAAAGTTCAAATAACAATATTTTACCACTGCCTACAGACTACTTTTAGTTTTGATAATATTGAACTAAAAATACTCAAAACAAAACTGTACGATTAAACTGTTAAAAATAATTGACTCTAATATTTCTTAATATTCTGTCTCGTTCCGTTCAAAATATGTATGTTACGTAAGTATCTAACATTTTTTATGTACCATAAACTTCAAGATAAAATTTTAACTCCTTTACTATTTTATCATGTTTAGCTCTAAGCGTAAAAGTTCCCGTGGCATATTTATCGATGTTTAATAGAGTCAATCGGCTCATCTTTCCGTAATTAGACATTATTACGTCCGAATAGTAGGGACGAATTATATAACCTTGAGGGTAAAACCTAGAATGGAAAATAATATTTAATAGTACTTAAAAGAAATGAATAAATTTATGTACACTAAAGCACTACAAAGGATTAAACATATTACCACTCCAAAGTTGGTATTGGACATGCATCAACAAAAGCCAAAAAAGTCACTGATTTACCATCCTCTGAGACTACATATAGATTGTCAGAAGTTAGATTGATGTATGGTTTGTTAGTATCTAAAAATTCAAATTTACAGAATTTTATTTCTTACGTAGTACTGTGAAGGAAAGATAATAATAATGATGATAACAATAATAATAAACGAAAAAAAATTCATCAATCGCTCACCGAACACGCAAACGTGAGTATTAAGACTCTTTTCTCCATCAAATGAAGATCTTACTTTACAAGTGTAGTTACCTCTATCATCGTGAGTAACATTGTCAATAATAAGATCAGACGTTACGAGATTGACTAAATTATGAATTCCTTTTTCTTCTACTCAAACGGTATTTGAAACTTTTCTAGAAGTCTTATAAGCACACGTTTTTCATTAATTGAACATTACATTAATAATATCTAACTATTCATATTTTAAGACATGAAACAAAAACTGCATATTAAATTCTAGCTATGTTTAATTTACCACGTTATGTGGAATCTCCCAGGAGATAGTGTAAAAGGATTCTCTTCTTATTTCAACTTTGCATGTAAGATTCAATCTCGAACCTGTTGATACAGCTTTTTCACCGTCCATTCTGAAGATGCTCACACATGGAAAGAAGGTAGTAGTCTGAGCTTTTATTTTTATTGCATGTGAAAAGTTTTTATTTTCAACAGTACAAGTATATACACTGTCCGTATCCCAATTTGCTTCTTTAATAACAAAACCAGTTTTGGAGTCGAAAGTGATCGTTTCGCTCAGTCCGAAAACCTAAGAAAATTTAAAATATTGGAGAGTTTGCGTCGTTTTCTAAATAAGTTTTTATCGAGCATGAAGTATGTTTTACATGTCCATTTCTTCGAAGAGTCACTTTAAATTCAGGGGATGTCGTTTGACATGGTAAGATGAGGTGTTGAGAACATCCTGAAGCCAGTAAATAATAATTGTCATCCTTATTTATACGTACGAATGAACTTTTATTAGCTACACATGGAAATAAACAAATTTTCAATAAGCGTTATACTTAGTATTATTGTAGTTTTTAAAAAAAATTTGGTTTACAAAAAAAATATCCAAAATGTGCAATACTCTTACATTTTACATAAACGTACACCCAACTGATACTTAGGTCGCTGTAGTTTTTGTACGTCAAACTTGTTATTTGTTTGCTTTCATCAGCACAACCATACCAGCCAGTATCTCCAAAAACGGAGGATAATCTTATGAATGTCTTGTGGGTACTCCTGACTTCTGGTGTTATAAGAGACTGAGAGGTGGTCTTTTTTTTTAAATGCAAAAATTAGTGGTTATTATTTCTTTGAAGTATTTTTTTTCTACAACCCATCAAACATGCAATGGTAAAGTCATTTAACTTACCCTACCCCTTCTATCACTTGTAGGGAAATAAAAATTAACATAGCTATTGCTTGTGCACGTGATGTTTAGAGTTTCTCCTTCGTTTATTTTTAACTCAGTCACATTTGGATACAGCTGAGGCTTAAGTCCATGGCAGCCTAAAAATTTTGAATTTATATCCATGATTAAAAAGTAAAGAATCTTGTCTCGATTTGCCTCTATGAGAAAACTTACATACTATTTAGTAAAACACGGAAATTCTAATAGTTATTTACGTGACGTGCGGAAAAGACGATTTCCCGCATGAGTCGTGATTGACTCGCACGAGTGGCCGGAGTTGACGGGAACGAGTGCCAGTTGAGCACACGAGTGCGTAGCACAAGTGTGATCGTTTGGCACGAGTTACCGTCACCGGCCACGACTGCGAGTCTATCACACGATAGCGGGAAATCGTCCCACACGAGTTGCGTAAAAGTTTGTTCGCAATAAGTGTGCGGAAAATAGGTGTTTTTCACACACTTATTGGAAAAAAAAACAAAAGTCCTAAATTAAGGGAGAAGGAGGCTAATAGGTATGTTTGTAGCACTGAGCCTCCTAAAATAGTAAAACTAATTATTCTCATGCAAACTAAGCTTTTAGCGGTACTACCATACCAGAGAGTTTCATTTTTTAGTAGAACAGTAAGAGTAACTTCTTATTCATCGGTTATTCAAATCATGGGAATAAATTCTCAACCTTTTAATAACTTTAATGTAAGAAGTTCAATGTAATCTACACTTTTAAGTGTGTTAGTAAACTAAGTACTATTCTAACAAAATCTTATTATTTAGTATAATAACGGTTAAAATATATTAGAGAATTAATGATGAAATATAAAATAAGAAATACTCTATAACAGTCTTTTTCTAATCTTATGACAAGAAATATTTCGTTTGAGTACAAATAATGTGTAAATGCTTTCTTCGATTATTTAAAATAACATTGCTTACGAATGATACACATTTCTAACTTCAAATAGAAATTTTAATTGTGAAATAGAGTTATTAATAGAACAAAGTACATTATTTAACTAATCTTAAGAACAAAAAATATACTATAGTTAAGGTATCTGAGATTAAATCTTGAATTAAGGGTTCTTAATTTTACTTATCAGGGTACCTGTTAAAAACAAAATGTGAAAAAACTATACTAAAATACACGTATTTCATAAACCTCTAAAATTAATGTTCTCACGCTCTCATTGGTATAAAAACTTTTTGTTAATAACAGTTATTATCAAGATATATACCATTGGCACAAGGTAACAAAATTTTTGATCATCCAAATTTCGTCATGTGATTTTCTAAGTACAGTCTAATGAAAAAACACTATTAATCAGCAGACTATGTTAGTCAGTTAACATTATCAAGAGAATCAGTAAGCTTTATGATTTTTGTATGTTGATGAATACTTAGGAGTGATCAACTACATCACAATTTTATAAAAATTTTCAAACGAAGTAGAATCCTCAACTGAAATATTTAATTCAGGAGTACATCAGGCTAGTTACTAGTTTTCAAAAAAGTTTTATTACTTGGCACTATAATGGTTTTGTTCATACGTAAGTTTTAAAACATTCTGCACAATGAGTAGATTAGACTTCACAACAGCACAACAAAGTAATAATAAAGATACTAGTTTAGTGTGTATCAACAAAATTTTTTTAATAAATTTTGTCATAGTCTTCAGTCAAAATTAGCTTGTTCTGTTTTATATTGTCTTTATTTTGTCTCATGATTCAACGAAAAAAAAATTCAAGTTACACTTACATAGTATTGGTGATAGAAAATAATGGTAATAAGTATTAATAAACAAGACGATATAAATATCATTCTTGACTCTTCTAAGGCCCTAGTGATACAGTAGTAAAAATAATTAATCCAAGAGGTACTCGCCCGAAAAGTCGCACTGGCCGGGAATTGAACCGCGGTCTCCCGCGTGCCAATCCACGACCCAGCCCACCGAGCCACCGCGTGCTGTTATATTTATACGATTGTTACCGACGTTTATTTGTAAATATTACCTTCTTTCTTTGTTAACTCTGCACTGTTCGTTTTTCAATATTAAAACGTATTTATTTTGCCTTTTAATTGCTAGTGTTCTATTTTCACCGGTTAAAGGGCATACAGGACCTCGAGACCTAGGCTACGTGCACGAATACGGATGCCGTATTTGGGGCCGTTTTACCTCTCTTCGGTGATTTGAATCACTATGAAGAGCCACGACATAATGATAGTCATTATGGGCGTTTTGCCATTTGAAAATAGAATAAGTAGTTGCATAGTTATGCCGTTGCCAGGCAACCTTTATTTTGTTATTTTTGTCGCATGACTTCAGATCACGACACAGAGCAGAGCGCTTTGGTTCTCCTGTTTTTTTGTGCTTTTGAAATCTTCTACTAAAACAAGAATATACTCTTTTAAAAATTAAATCGACGTTTTCTTATTTTCAAAATCAAGCAACACGAAACATTTTGGCGACTGTGACAGGACTCTTCGAACTATAAGTGTTTCTAATTTTAAAATAAAATAAGTGCTCATTCGTGTACGATTTCTTTTCGCGAGTGAATGTTTCAGTGATGAAGAATATTCGAAATGCATCTTCGTCAAAAGGAGTTTCACGGGTTGGCTCGAACGGCCCTTCAAAACGTCGTCTTTTTTCAGATGCGCTTAAAGCGGGAGGTGCTCCGTCGAAACGCTCTCGAGGTTCTGTTCCATCTCGAGTCCTGCCTCCGAGTGATGACGCGGACGCTGACGAATTTGCCGAGGCTGCCCCTGTCCACCGAGTCCAGAGCCGTCGCGCACCCCCTCGGCGCCCACCCCCGGTGTTTCGATGGCCACTGCCAGCGTCTCGAGTCCTGCCTCCAAGTGACGACGCGGATAACGACGAGTTTGTCGAGGTCGCCCCTGTCGGCCGAGCCCAGAGCCGTCGCGCACCCCCTCGGCGCCCACCCCCGGCGTCTCGACGGCCACCGCCAGCACCTCGAGTCCAGCCTCTAAGTGACGACGTGAACGCTAACGACCTTGTTGAGGTCGCCCCTGTTGGCCGAGTCCAGAGTCGTCGCGCACCCCCTCGCCCACCTCCAGTGCTTCCAGTCGAGCTTCCGAGAGACAACGCAGATGCCGACGAGTTTGCCGAGGTCGCCCCTGTCGGCCGAGTCCAGAGCCGTCGCGCACCCCCTCGGCACCCACTCCCGGTGCTTCCAGTTGAGTCTCCGAGTGACGACGTGGACGTTGACGACCTTGTTGACGCTTCTAATTCTTCAAGTTTTAATCCACGAAATAATTCTCAAGAGCGCCCACGTTCTCTATCGCCATTAGGCGAGAGTATGAATTTTCGAGCCAACGCTTCGAGTGATCAAAGTTTTGAACGCAATATTCTATCCAACAGGCAAAGTTCTTTTTTGAATCACGTGTATGAAAATTTTGGTGGCAATTCAAATTCTTATTCACATTCATCGAATTTTCAAGGACCAAATTCATTACCAAGAAATGCATGGTCTCATAACACTCGTAATGTTGCGTTCGAGGATTCAAACTTAGATCCGATTACTCGTCTGGCCAGTGCTATTGAGTCGTCTGTTAATGCAAATAGAAATTCGAACAGTTTCAACGAAAGCTCTCGTTACGTAAATCGAATGACAGCAAAAAGTTACCGGATTTTTCCGGGGATCCACTAGAATGGTTGCACTTCAAGAAAGCTTTTGATCTATCTTCTGAATTAGGAGATTACTCCGAAAGAGAAAACGCGATGAGACTGTTGGAATCTTTAAAAGGTGATGCGCGAGATTCAGTAAAAACCTTGTTTGCTTCGGGTATTAGTGCGAATGAAATAATTGAAACCTTACAACTGCGATATGGAAACAAAAGTACAATTTTAGAAAAGATTGTCAATGAAATTAAAAGTTTGCCTTCCATTGAATCAGGCAGAATAAATTTGGTCGATTTTGCATCCAAACTGAAAAATTCAGTGATCGCGATTAAATCGTTAGATCATTTAGGTTACCTACACAGTCCAGATTTGGTAAAAGGAATTTTATGTAAAATTCCAAAAATAATGTTACAAAATTACGCAAGATTTTCAGTAGCCGAAGAGGGTAAAAAATCGCAATTAGAAATTTTGAGTGCATTTTTGTATAGTGAAGCAGAGTTGAGTTTGTCTGCCGGAATACTTGATTTGCATAGTGTTGGTAGTTCAGATAAAGTTCTGAAAGAATCAAGTTTTCATACGAGCGCATCAAATCAAAAGGCTGTTCTTTCGGTTTGTGTACAAGAATCACATTCAAGTGCAAGCTTGCAAAAGTTGTGTGCTTTATGCATGCGAAATAATCATTCAACAGCAGCGTGCAAAGAATGGTCTCAAAAATCAGTAAAACAACGATGGAGGACCGCCAAAAAGATCGGTGTTTGTTTCAATTGCTTGGAAAAAGGTCATTCGCGTCCTGAATGTAAAATTGAAAATCGTTGTACGCATTGTAAACTAAGACACAACACTCTTTTACACAACTTTAATAAAGAAAATAAAGAACGAGAACTTAATCGCTCTTCGGCCAATGTAATCGAGCGTAATCTTCTCCCAAGACCAAATTTGTTATCAAACAAAGAACTCGCATGACTAGGAAGTGAAACTTTGTTAAAAATAGTTCCTATTCGGGTAATAGGGTCAAAATCTTTCAAAAACGTATATTCTCTCTTAGATGAGGGATCAACTATTTTTATAATTAACAAAACAATTGTCAAACAAATCGGAGCTGTTAAAAGTTCAACCAATATTGCTTTACGTGTCGTGGGACATCAAAATCCGATTACTTTCGCAAACATGAAAGTCTGTCTCACGATCCAAGTTCCTAACTCTTCTTTTCAACTAAATCATGTACTTGTTGTCGAAAATATGGCTTTACCTAAACAAACGTTGTCAAAAGATTTGTCAGATTATTGCAGGTTGAGAACCGGTATAGAAATCTCTCCTTTTTCAATTGTTCCGGAAATTTTAATCCTCCTACAGCATCTCACATGGGGGAAGCGTGGGAAAGAATGATTAGAATTGTCAGGGAAACTTTAGAAGTTATTTTAAAAGAAAGAGTCACAACTGAAGAAATCCTTAAAACCTTACTTGCCGAAGTTCGAAATTCAATTAACTTAAGGCCTTTAACTCATTTTTTTGTCGATCCTTGTGATAAAGAAGCCCTTACGCCCAACCACTTTCTTTTTGGTGCATCTTTCGGTACATTACGTTTTCAGAAATTTGAATATCAAAATACTTGTCCTAGAAAACAATGGCGGTACACTCAATTCTTAGCGGATTGTTTTTGGCGTCGTTGGTTGCACGAATATTTGCCATCATTAATACCGAAAAAAAAGTGGTTAAGGACAGATTTTCACTTAAAAACTGGTGATCTAGTTTTAATTTTAGATAATCAAACACCACGAAATACTTGGAAAAAAGGCGTAATTGTAAAAACTTTCCTAGGAAAAGATAAGGAGGTTCGTGTGGCAGAAGTCAAAACTGCTAACGGACTTCTTACTCGACCAACGCGTAAACTGATTAAATTCGGTGAATCATTATAATGCGACTTTTTGTTTGAGAGGGGAGAATGTTACCGACATATATTTGTAAATATTACCTTCTTTCTTTGTTAACTCTGCACTGTTCGTTTTTCAATATTAAAACGTATTTATTTTGCCTTTTAATTGCTAGTGTTCTATTTTCACCGGTCAAAGGGCATACAGGACCTCGAGACCTAGGCTACGTGCACGAATACGGATGCCGTATTTGGGGCCGTTTTACCTCTCTTCGGTGATTTGAATCACTATGAAGAGCCACGACATAATGATAGTCATTATGGGCGTTTTGCCATTTGAAAATAGAATAAGTAGTTGCATAGTTATGCCGTTGCCAGGCAACCTTTATTTTGTTATTTTTGTCGCATGACTTCAGATCACGACACAGAGCAGAGCGCTTTGGTTCTCCTGTTTTTTTGTGCTTTTGAAATCTTCTACTGAAACAAGAATATACTCTTTTAAAAATTAAATCGACGTTTTCTTATTTTCAAAATCAAGAAACACGAAACAACGATATTGTTCACGCCAATCGTGAACTTTTAATTTTCTCTTTTCATTTTCTAATTTTCTTTAGCACAATACGTTAAGTGCAATAGTTGTATTTCCTAGAATTGTAATAGCTTTATCTTTGCTTTATCATCTAAAAGTAACACTTATCAATTTTATAACTTACACTTTACATTTATACATACTTTAATTTCAGAACTTATATTTTCTTATCTTATCTCTTTTTCTACTCTGACTCGTATGACGACTACAGTGTATATTTGTATAGTTAACTTTAGTTATTCTCTCCGCTATTATTGTAATAAATCAGATACGTCTCAACAAGCAAAGAGCCAACATCAATTGCGCTCTGAGCTCCACTAACCGCTATTGTAAATACATACGCTATTAAATAAACGCTATTCAAACTAATACCACTCAACAGTTTATTGATCCTCAGTAATTCCCGAACAATCGACATTAAGATCCCCGCGTTCGTCAAGCATTTTTTGCTTGAACGTAACAGATATACTTAGTTATATAATTTTGTACGTATGTTCTTAAAAAGTAATGTAAGAAAAACATACAAGATCTGTAAGGTTTTTGTAAATGTATTATAAGCTTTTGTTAAAAAGGATCCCTTATTTGTTAACATGGGCCCAAAGTGCAACTGCCGCTTTGTGCCCTCGGGCCGCACTTTACGCCCTTCTAACCACTTTGGACGTAACGACAAAAAGTTTTTTACACCGTCCGGGCCCAAGCACTTCTCTGACTCGGGCCCAAAATGTGCCCAAGGGCGCAAAATTGCACTTTGCACCCTCGATAAGGAAAACAAAATATATGACCTTGGCCGAAACATACAACAACCGCACCCTTCGAGTGCTCATGTGTTTGTAATTTATGCCCTAGTGACGTAATGGACCATTTAGTTTCTACAAAAACTATAATAATAATAAAAATTTACTGCGTATAGCTTTACCTACAACTTGATTTGGCAATACTCGCTAGAGCTTCTTTACGCGTACAATAATGCTTATTTTTTGGTTTTCGATCTCATTATTAATTTGTAAGTGGAAACAACCTTTGGAACTTTGACCGTTGAGCATACGTATTATTGTTTTAAGTATGAATTTTTTGAATTTATAAATAGGCCAAATAAAACAGAGAACCGTGGCACTCGTGGAGTCAAAGCTCTCTTTTTTTGTATTTTAGCACTACCTTGTCAATTAGTTAAATTAATCCATCTCTAAAACTATGGTGCGAGAAGAATAAATCATAGAACGAGACCAAAAATTTTAGATGGGGCACAGGTTTTCACCCTACTTTTTGCAGTTACTATCAACAATTTTAATTTATGTTTTCAAATTGTGCTGTTCATACAACTAGAGCGTTAGTTATAAATTAAAAGTGTGTGTTTTTATGCATACATACCTGAAAGTGCAATAAGAAGATACAGTAGCTTTGACCACTGAAAAAAAGTCGGCAGATCCTTCCAACCTCGAGTGTTCGACATCATTAACTGTAGGTATGTTCGAGTAGTTGCGATTAAAGTAAATAATTGAGGCTAAAAAAATGTAGACTTTATCTCAATTATTTTTGAGAGTATATCGATGCAAGTAATGTCTAAAAAATACACGACTAGTAGATATACCGCTTATTAAAGTAGAGCCTTTGTACCTCGCTACAGTGGTCAAACGTAAAATGGGGAAGCCTTACACTGATTTGACAGAGATAGGAGGTGACTTCGTCTTGTCACCTGCTACGCACAGGTGTGTGCTCATGATTTGTTAAACAGCAATCAAGCTAATTCCCGCTTTTAATCACCTGCCTTTCTCCTAATTTATAACTTATTTTGCAGCCACCCCCCCCCTCCGCCGTCTGTTTCTAAGCTTCACCTTTTCGTAACTTGTAATTTAAATAATTGTCTATCTATACGTGATGGCATCAGTAATAATTTTTGAGTACTTTTGCTTGAATTTTGAATTACCTAATCAATATAATAAAAAAATCAAAGATTCTTGCAGATGGTAAATCTTTTCCTACTGTTTAAAATTGACAATGTTCAGGGTT
The DNA here is from genome assembly GCF_036245765.1 of Copidosoma floridanum. NCBI lineage: Eukaryota > Metazoa > Arthropoda > Insecta > Hymenoptera > Encyrtidae > Copidosoma > Copidosoma floridanum. The sequence continues at coordinate 11,122,459 of NW_028321888.1, forward strand.
AACATTTAACAACCACAGGTTAGCAGTATTAAAAAAAATTTGAATACTTTTAACTACTTTATTTGAATTTGATCTAATTAAAATTATGAAATCATTTGATACCTCTATTTGTGAAAAAGTATGTACGAGTGTGTCATTGTACAATTAATTACGAACACTAGATCTGCATTTTTGCGGATTATTTTTACAACCACTTTTTTATTGATCTTTATAACAATAATCCCATGAGCTTCTGTCATCATAGGTGTGACTGAGTTGGTCCAGATGTTTATGTATGTATATGTATATAAACATCTGGTCATAACTCAGGTGCACCGGTGGCTAATTAACACTATGCTTGTGTAAAAAAATGCCATGTCTGCGCCTACGGGCAATGATGAATGAAAAAAAAAAAAAAAAAAATACCTTAAAGACAATGCGAAAAGTTGCACCTATTCATTGTTTGTATTCAGTTAGATAACTTGGTCGTTTTATATAATTATAGATAAATCGATGCTTATCTCTTCCCTTATCATATTTTTATTTTACTTCCCCTCTGGAAAACTTACATTTTCTGAAGAATATATGAAATTTTACTTGATCATCTACTGTTAGTTCTGAGTGCATTAGTGCTCTTTCTATGAAATATATAAGACCAGCATCACATATCGATGGCCCCTAAGAAGAGTAGCACTATTCATGTTTTCCACATGTTAATTCGAAAGAGAAATTTTAAATAGTGCCACTCTTCTTGGGAACCGTCGATATATGTTTAAAGAAAAACTAATTTAATTTATAAAAAATTATTTATTTCATGATATAAGTTTAAGTATAGAATAATTCTCAAAGTATAAGCGTTTTGATAAAAATTACAACAATTTGAGTACCTTGATACATTGTGCTTTATAATTAAAGTAAATCAAAAGAGACGTAAGGGTTATAACAAACGATCCTTCCATTATAGTTTTAAGGGGGCTCCTACGACTACTGCTGAGGTCAAAGACAAACAAAAAATAAAGTTTTGTTTTTCAATAAACAAATGTGTCTGAAAATCATTATGATATTTTTAATAACGTATGAAGTGGGAAAAATGATATTTATGTGTGTAGTTTAACTTTGAACGAAAAATTAATTATTGTTTTGACCAGTCTAGTGCATACGAAGGTACAGTGGTACACCAGCTGTGTTGGTGTAGTATAGCGATGTAATATATAGGTATACTAGCAGCCCCCCGTCTCGGCTTCGCCCGAGACTTACTAAATAAAACACCGTAGTGTGTTGACATGTAATGTGAAACATTTTCAGTTAGAAATATTCCTGATACATCTAAGAACAAAAATCTTGTTATTAAAAACATATTTTTTCGGAATCCATATAGTTTATTTGGTTAAATAATGAGGTGTAAAAATTCAAAAAAATTATTATGCTGAAAAGTACCGTGCGTTCTTTATGCCATAAAATAATCGGTGGCCATGAGAAGCCGTTGATTTACAGTTTCTCCCGTGTAATTCACGAGAACGGCTATTTTTTAAAGCTGTTAAGATTTTAAACCCCCAAAAAATTTATATTAAAAAAAATTTTTTTTTCTCATATCTCACAACTTTATTACCAGAGCAACAAAGTCCTGGACCTTAAACCCTACATTTTTATTGCCACAAAAACACAAAAACATTTTCTACTTATTTAAAAATCTGAAGTAGGATCTTTAAAGATTTCAGAGATTGCTGTGAGGGTACAATGAAAAGCTGATCTTTCACGTAATGGACTCTTTAGTTGTTAATTTTGACGCTGCTGTTTCAATCTCGATAAATTTTCTGCGTCAGTTTCTTGACGCCTAAGTAAAATTGTATTTATTAGATACACTTGAAGTTTTTCTTCCGATTCACCCTCTTGCGACTTTTGGCATGCTTAAAATTTGTGTGACCCCTAAAGTGTGTTTTCTGTCAACTTTGTTAAGTTCTAATATATTTGTTGGCAAGGTAGTTCGACGTCCGATGGCCGTAAAAAAGACCGGTGAGCTTTTTAAGTTAACTCTTTCTTGACTGCAGTTAACAGCAATTGTGACCTGGATACCTCAGGGTGATCTTTTCTGGCTTGCTGTTAAAGATACAGACTGATTGGGAGAAAAATGACAAAGTCCGAAGCTTTGGGGCTAGTTGTAGTGCTCTTTCCCAACGTCTCCCGGTATAACGTCGAAGACGTTGGTGTCTAAAAAATCTTTTTTATTTGCAGATTCAGTTGTTTTGGTGATCTTAGATAGGGAGATTGGTTAGTGATACTTGTCCAGTGGAGGCTGTTCCGTTGGCTCAATTTTTTTTCTTCATAGCTGTTATAGGGTTGCCCAGCGCAGACCTTGGAGAGGATCAGTGATTCCTGGTTGAATTCTAAGAGTCGAGAGGGTAATATAGGGTCGTCGGTCACCGGATTTTCCAGCCTTGCGAAGAACAACTCCGCAGGTGACGTCTGCTAGTGAATAGCTGACTTGGTTTAATAGTGCCCGTCTTTAGTTAATATAGTCTTTTAGTCGACGAATCGCTTCCGGAAATGTTAATAAAAATGTATTTGTTGTCAAGGTAGTTTACACTTAGGTGGATGCTAAAGAGAACCGATGAAATTGATGGTTAAGTAGGGAACGTAAATACTTATAATGGCCCTAAAAAGCGCCAGTGGTGAAACTTCCAGGCTATTCTTTATTATTATTCCTGATGATGAAGAGCTGGCTACGGGTTGCTTGATTCTTACCCTGGGAGTCTCAATATACGGAGACTGTGATAGAGGGAGATACGCTGCTGACCAAAGAATATCTCGTCTCGGGTCGTTTCCCGGATAACCAACTGCTCATCGTTAGACGGGAACATGTGGGTAAGCGCGTTGGGGACGCGACGACCAAGAAGGTAGCCGTTGTGGCTGCCCATTCCCCTCAGAGCTCAGAGCTGTTTTCTTCCCTTGCTTACATTTGTAGCCACAAATTCTCTAACTGCACCAAGAGGGATGGTGAAACTCCCTCACAACTCTGATGAGTTGGGGCAGATTGTGCTCTGGCTAGATATGTCACCTGGTATTGTGGCAGAGACGGCATCGGTTGGAATTAATTTTTTTTTTTTTTTGATCGCACTCGTCGAGATTCAGGGTGAATGGGCACTTAGGTCCCTTCCCCCTTAGAGAAGAGTGTCGTCCGTAACCGGGATACCCAGCTGCAAGAGCAAGACTATTGTCAGCTTTCTCTGTACAGCTTGTTGAATTGCCGAAGCTTGACTACAACACTATGGAGACGCTCCAGCGTTTTATAACCACACTTATTTAATTATGTTGCAGGTAGCTTCGATTTTATGTCGACGCCACCTAGCGGATTTTACTGAACTAAAGTGAAAAGCTGGCATATTTTTGCAAAACTTTGAGCTCATTTATTGCTATTGTTATTAAATTTTTTAAGATAAAAACTATACTAAAACCATCTAGGAATTATCATGAATCAGTGTGCAAAATTTCAACAAAATCGGTTCAGTAGTTTTCGCGGTTAGCGATTACAACGGTTTTAGCGCTTCTGCTTTATATATTAGTAAGTAAGATGGTATATATATGTCGTGTTTTTGCATGCCTTTCTGCTATTACTCTACTTCTATAGTGTTTAGTATCTGTATGTCATTAACATCATTTAATTGATAAAGAATGGATGACGGTCCTTCTAATCCACCTAAAAAAAAAAAGAATACCACGCACATAGAGTCTCAAGAGGATGGAGGAAAGGCAAGTTCATGAAAAAAAAGTATGTAACAAAATATGAGAAAAAAAGGCACTCAAGAGGTTATACCAGATAGTCATTGCAAATATATATCTTCCAGGATTGTTAAAATAATATATAAAAATATTTAGAAGCGTTAAAATATACAAAAAGTTTATATTTATTTAATTCCATACTCCTTATTCGATAAAAATAATGCTAGGTACATACAAAATTCAAGCTATACGAATCTCAACTTTTTGCAAACTCGCGCGATTAGGTGAACAAGTACGTCTACTACCCACGTGACCTCCTGACCTCCCGGACACTATTTATTTATTTCCATCACAAATATCTCGCTAAAATGGTCCTTTATCCACAATTTTTAATACAGCATATTACAGAGGAAAACTTCATCTACAAAACGTATATATTCAGTCTGCTGTGACATTTAATTTAGGTTTATTATAAACGAAAACAAATTGTTTTTCACGCTGCCCCATAGGAACACGTGCTAATAGTTACAACTTTGAGCTCAGATTTCTCAAAATTTTGACCCATTCGAAATATAATTTAGACCACCATTAAATTCAGTAGACTTTTGTTTACAAGAAATAGTATATCTCTGTTTGGGGACTTTCGTGAAGGAGCCCCCGTAAAGTACAGATTTTCATCTCCTCTAGTCGTACCTAATTGCTATGATGATAGCACTCATTTATTTCAAGAAAAAAAGTGTTGCAGTAAATGCACGTTTAAGAAAACTGACGCAAAATATTTATTTTTTAAACATAGAACAGAGAGTTTTCAACTTTTTCTAAATACAGCTTATGCTACTTGCTAACCTTAGTCATAATAACTCTTTTCAAATTCTACTAACGTATATTTTCTAAGGTGCTGATTTGTTAAAAAAAGGAAAAACTTTCTACAAAAAGTTTCTTATTACTGCCATTATTTAGTATAATAGTACCAAACAGTTTTCATGTACCATAAATATCAAGATATAGCTAACTCCTTTAGTATTCTATCATTGTTTAACCTTACAGAAAAACTACCTTGTCATCTTCATCAATAGCATCGGCTTATCATTTTAAAAATTGTTGCGCTCGTCACCTATAGACGAATTGTATTACTTTACAAATAAGGCTTGAAGTATAAAATATTTTTTATTGTTCCCTGGGAAAACTTTCTTTTTATGTATGGCTGCTTATAGTGCTCATACATAAATTCTTACGTTATTGGCTAAATTTTTTTACAAGCTCCCAAAAGACTTGTAATATTCAGATATATGTAATATAAGACTTGTTATCCCAGATAAATCATAATTTTGAGTTCCTTTGCCAATGCAGTAAAAAACATTATATCTGCATTTTTGCAAACTGTTTTTACAGCTGCAGTTGTGACAGATGTTATTTCAGAAGATATAGGGCTTTTAATACAGCTCTTAAATTGTTCTAATTGCTGATTCTACATGTTTGTCTTTATGCGAAAATAAACATGTTGGACGTTGATGTATAAATTAAGCTAACATAATTTCTTTAAAATACCTGTTTATAATTTCTGCCCTTACTATTTTCCTCGAAAGTTCTAACCTCTTATCATCTAGAAGCGATTCTGCTTAATGGTCTGCTGTCAATTTCCAATATAATAAATTGAGAATCCTACTTCATACGAAGTAGGACAGTATCTCATATTAGCTCTTCCTTAAACTACAAAAAATTATTTATTTGTAAGACCTTTCGATGTTGTACTTTTAAAAAAAATTCACAAGTAATTGATATAATAAAAGTTCATTTTTCTGCTATACCAACATTCAATTTTGTACAAGTCGCTCGTTCATAAAGATACAAAGATAAATTCTTATTAAATAATCTAGCTACACGTTTTAAAAAACAAGTTTTTTTTATGATGTCAATTAGAATTCTGAAGACATGTGGTTAGAAAAAAATAAATTAACTGTACTTTTTATTTTCACAGTATTGAAAAAAGTAACCTGAAACTTCTGTAACGTCCAGATATAATGTATTCACACATACGTGCGGGCAATCAAACACATGTACAAACACACTCATACCTATGTATTTGCCAGTGTACACTGTTTTAATTCTAATTTATTTACAAAGTGTATATCATGTCATTTCTATACATGAGTATTTTTTTTTATTTAACATTTCTTGTATGAGATAGTAATACGATTTTCCTAGACGAAAAGTGATGTTTCTCGATTACTTAAGGCATAATTCCACTAATTGTATGCATCAAACACATGATTCTACAACAATAAACATAAAAAACTTCTTTTACAACCATCAACACACCTCTTTTTCTGTTTTGGATTCAAGCGCGACTCAACAAGCCTTAATTAGTAAAAAGTTTGTCAAGTGCTTCTTTGGTTGACTACTTAGTATAAAACATACCATATTAATTAATTACTTATTTTGTAACTCAATCAAACAATATTCTCTTTTATTTATATTAAATAATTTATTGTTAATAACTTAGTCCGAACCTTTGAAACTAGTTGTAGTGCTCTTTCCCAACGTCTCCCAGTATAACGTCAAAGACGTTGGTGTCTAAAGCACCTTTTTTATTTGCATATTCAGTTGTTTTAGTGATCTTAGATGGGGAGATTGGTTAGTGATACTTATCCAGTAGAGGCTGTCCTGTTGGCTCAAGTTTTTTTTCCTTCATAGCTGTTATAGGTTTGCCCAGCGCAGACCTTGGAGAGGATCAGTGATTCCTGGTTAAATGCTTAGAGTCGAGAGGGTAATATAGGGTCGTCGGTCACCGAGTTTTCCAGCGTTGCGAAGAACATCTCTGCAGGTGATGTCTGCTAGTGAATGGCTAACTTGGTTTACTAGTGCCCGTCTGTAGTTAATATAGTCTTTTAGTCGACGAATCACTTCCGGAAAAAGTAGTAAAAATTTATTTGTTCGCAAGGTAGTTTACACTTTGGGGGCCCCTAAGACAGAACCGATGAAATTGATGGTTAAGTAGGGAACGTAAATACTTATAATAGCCCTAAAAAGTGCCGGTGGTAAAACTTCCAGGCTATTCTTTATTCCTGGCTGAAGAGCTGGCTACGGGTAGTTTGATTCTTACCCCAGGAGTCTCTATGTACGGAGACTGTGATGGAGGGAGGTACGCTGCTGTCCAAAGAATATCTTGTCTTTAAGTCGTTCCCCGGATAACCAACCGCTCATCGTTAGACGGGAACGTGTGGGTAAGGGCGTTATGGATGCGACGACTAAGAAGGTAGCCGTTGTAGCTGCCCGTGCCCCTGAGAGCTGTTTCACCTGTCTTACATTTGTAGACAAAAATTCTCTGACTGCACCAGGCGAGATAGTGGGACTGCCACCAGCGCTCCGAGACAAAATATTTTTTCCGAGGATGCAAGGTTTAAGTTGGTAGCGCCTTGCATCTCCGATTCCAGTTCCCAAGTCCAAACCGCTCCGCTCCCGTACTAAAGCGCGAGAATTTGAATTACAATTTAGACACTTGAAAAAAAAAAATGTATAATCATAGGGAAGCCAGTGCAAATTGCATTAGAGAGCAGTAATGTATAATTTATAAATATATTTGTATAATTACTAATACATAACCTAATATTCGATTTTAATGAGGCACTTTTACCGTCAAGCTTGAATCAGATGGTGCCAGGGCACGTCGCGGCTGTCATGGCCGTTGCACTTACACACCGTCAAATTTACAGTAGTGTATCATGTCCGTGAGCCTATCTGTGTGATGAGCAAAGCATAAGACATAACCTTTGTAAATGATTGCTGTTGTTTGCAGACAATTTTTGTTGGCATTTACGTTTAAAGATAGTAGGAAAAATGAATAGCAGTGTAATATCCTGCGATGAGAAAGTGCAATTTAAATTTCCTTCTGATAGTGTGATAAAAAAAAGTGGCTCGAAGCAATTGGGAGACCAATCATTAGTAAACAAATACATAAATAGCCTTGTAAATATAAACTAAAATAAACACTTACCTGTCCACGAGTTCTGCTTTTCCTCTACTGACTCTTGCTCCTTTCCCTTTTAAAAGCTTCTTCAATTCTGAAACTTTTAAGCTCCCATAATATTCTTTTTTGTCTTCCTTATTCATTTCAAAATTTCAAATATTGCGCTTTACCACTACACTTTAATTTCCTATGTACATACAACACTGAAAAGTAATGTTGTGTGAGTGAGACGGTCATGACAGCTACGACGTACCCTGGCGCCATCTGATTCAAGCTTGACGGTAAAAGAGCCTCATAGATGTTAACCATAACTATTTTTGTTATTTATAAAGTTGCTATTATAGTACAGCAATACTATATGATCTATAGTAATAATAATGATAATAATTATAACAATAAAATTATTATTATTACATTAATAATAATAATAATAATAATAATAATAATAATAATAAAACTTAATATGATTACGATTATTAATTACTAAAATGACAAAATATTGTAACTACTCGCATGGAATTCTAAATTTTTTAATTTTTGGTCTTGAAATAAGGATTTGTCATTATGATATTCCGAAAAATTCAATCCCAAAAATAATTAAACCAAAAAATTGTGTATAACAAGACTATTATTTTGTTAATTACGAAATGATACGCAAATTTGGCTCGACAAGTAAAAACACCACTTGATCAAAATTTTTGTTATTTACTTACGAGGCTTGATGAAGTTATTCTAAAACAATAATCTAGTTCTTTTGATCTTTAAGTATATTACTTCCTATACAAACAAATATATCAGTTTTTCTGCAGCATACCAGCGTTAGACATTTTCTGCTTGTACGGCAGTAATTATGTGAATACAAAATAAAAAGTTTACATTGTTTATGCTGTTGGCGGCAAGTTTACAATTTATCTTTTACCAGAAAGTATAAATATATAAGAGGTCGATATTCAGGTAAAAGATAAGTTATAAACCAGCTGCCACTTCTATCGTCGATATAAAATAAAAATTTAACGTTGTTTGTGATGTTTGCGGCAAGTTTTCAATACATCTTCTATCTAAGTGTTGATCTTTTATATATTTGTACTTTCGGGTAAAAGATAAATGGTAAACTTGCCGCAAACAGTGCCAACGAAATTATCTTTTTATTTTACATCTATGAAAATTGTTGCAGCTGGTTTATAATTTATTGTTTGGCTCTAGGGCCAAAAATGCCTAAAACTCTCGTTGAGAATTTTAGGGCTACTTTTTAGTTTAAAAATCCGCAACGCTAGATGGCGCTGATCAAATAAATTGTTCCTAATACTTACAGAAGAGCCATTTTATTTATTAAAAACCAGCCGCAACTAATTTTGTAGATACAAAACAAAAAGATAACTTTGATTGTACTGTTTGCGGCAAGTCAACAATTTATCTTTTTTCCAAAAATCTACCTCCAAAAGTGTAAATATGTAGGAGGTCGATCACTCAAAAGTGCGCAGCACAATGGTATTTTTGAAAAATGTATACTTTCATAAGTAGGTACTACTTGATGTGATAACTGTTTCTTGAAACACGGCTAAAATATAAAATAATAAATAGGCCTCACCACGTGATCTAGACATATTTTAAGAAAAAACGTGAAATTTGTTAATCCAAGTAAAAATAAAAGTTTTTGCGCCTAAGAAAATATATTTATATTGTTACCTACGAGGTTGTATCAAAGTTATTGTTGATTCTGTTAATTTCAAGTAATATTTTTATACTTTGGTGTAAAATATTTTGCCTTTACTCAAAAAAACCCAACTTGTAGTGATTAATTTAAAACTTATGTGTGTTTTATAACCACACTTGTTTTCTTGGATGACAAATGAATTGATTGTACGTTTGTATATTAAAGCATATATATTTTTGTTATCAGTACAACAGTCACTGTATTAAATTATACGAAAAATTAATTAGCACAGCATGAAATTTCTATCAGATGTGAAACAAAAACCAAAATCATAAGTAAAGTGGTGTAAAATTTATTTTAAAAAAATATATACATATATAAATATTCGACTGTTACAGGATACGTATTCATGACAAACTGTATCGATTGTAGAACTTAATTGGTTTTAAAATTTTGCAAAGACTACTTGTGTTACTAAAGATGTACATCATTTTGGAGCAAAAAACAAATTTCACCAAATCTTACATGTAACGACATACTTTTCAAAGAGTCTTACAACACAATTTAATTATATGACATAGAAAATCACATATTCTGTTTTACAAAAAAAAATGTATACATATATTAAGTACATCGATCTGTACCGATTTAGTTCTCTTATATTTACATACTATACAAGTCCCGCACAACGGGTAAAACATAAAATGTCCATTTTTGGCAACGTGGTTAACAACATTGGGAGACCACTGCCTTGAAAATATCAAAAAAAATCGGATGCTGGGTCGACATTAAATCTACAAAATCCGGCTTATTGATGATATTCTTCGCATTAGTCGCGATAAACCGAAGAGCCCTGTACCTCAACCTGTCGACGTCGTGTCTATCCGCGAGGACCATGTACTCGACAACGTTGTCGGCGCTCACTTTTTTCACGAGTTTGTCCACACACATCTTTTTCAGCTGCTCGATCTGGTACTTGTCCGCCGCGTACAAAAGGTCAACGGCCACGTCACCCAAACCCTTGACCTCCCCGGTGTACATGAACCGCAGCATTTCCCGCAGAGTTTTGTACTCAATGTCATCGACGTGGATGGTGCTCGTCTTCTGCTCCACCATCAAAGTGCGGAACATGCTGGCGAACACCGGACTCTTCACCGCCAGGACGCACCGGTGGGCCTACATCATTTTACCACCAGCCACGACAACCACGTCGCTGAACTGCTCGTTGTCCAGGAGCATCTTGTAGTCGTCGAACGCCTTGGCTTTTTGCCGCAACAGAGCGTACTTCTTCGGGTGTTCGTCCAACTCCTCCCAGTCGCTTCCCGAATCGTCGTCCTCCTCGACATCCGTCGTCAGATAAACGTCGACCTTGTGGAACCAAAACTCCACCATGAACACCTGTGGCCCGGCCCTCGTGTCGAAGCAATCGCACTCCAGCATCGTGGACTCGCTCGACCATTCGGTCCGTGAGAATTGGAAGCTCCGCGTGCCCGTGTTGTTGAGGAACCGCACTTCCACGTCGCCCTCGATTTTTTTCTCGTTTTTCAAATTACAATGCAATATTTGGTCGTATTCCGTTTTTTCGGAAGACTGTGCAAACGGGAACGATTGGGTGGTCAGTTGGAGCTGCCACTTGTAGCCCAGACAAGGGTCCTTAAACACGGGCGACACTACTCTCCCGTTGTGGCTGATGTCGCTCAGGAATACCGTCCACCGGTAGTGGTTCAGTTTCTGACCGATCACGCCGGACGTGCAATCGGTGTCCAAGTTGAATGATGCCATTTTCTTTCTTGTATTGAAATCGCACTGCACAACCAGTCCTTGGTCAACTGTTTGTTTTGATATTCTTTGACTGATGCCTTTGCGATGATTTTCAACAAATGAATATTCGAGGTGATACTCGTGGAACAGATAACTATTCTTTGACACTAACTTATTGTGGAGAACATAAGCTACGACTGATGCCTTTGCAATGATTTTCAACGTACAAATGTCACGAAGTGAAAATGGATATTTATCATCGTTCATTTCGTTGGTTGTTAATAGCCAAGTCGGTCTTGGGATTGGTCAGCTACCTGATAAGCGCTTAATGAATTTGGCCCCGGGGCCTTTTTTTTAGACCTCCGCGTGCGCTTTCGCTATGAGGTGGCGTACAAACTTCATGCGAGAAATTACGTCAACTGTTAGTCCGAATTCGCTTCTCGACTTTCTATGCGTTCATCGACAACTTTCTTCATGGCTATACTGATAATGCACATACGATGCAAACAGCCCAATGCGCCTATCTTCAAATATCTTGTATTCACCAATATTTCAAACTTTTCGCAAGAATATTGAATCTAACGGCCTTTATTTGTCAATTGTTTTAGCAAAAGTTGGTACAACTGATGGAGTAGTCGACAAAAGATTGGTCTGGTTACTTGTAGGAAACACTACAAAGTATTTATGAAAAAAGATATTAATATAAACTAGAGTTTTACCAATTTGCAAGCTTATAAGGACCATAAAGGCTTTAGGCAGTTTAGCCTTAGAGCCATTTACTGAATGAAGTTTATAGAGCGGCTAGTATATGTTTAACATCGTGTTATTAAATTGCAATTTAAAAACTACTTCTTAAAGATGAAATATTAATTAATAATTCTCAATTACTCTGTTAATGTGCTTTCTTGACTGGTTAGAATGCATTTTTCGTTCTTCCAAATAAAATCAAGGAATAAGTAATTGTTTTACTTTTCTGTCGTAAATTTTATGAATTTAGTTTTTTTTTTTTTTTTTTTTTTTATATGTCATGGAGGAACTATTCGGAAAAAAATTAATAAATCAAACGAAAAAAAAAAAATTGTCAATTTGTTGTTTGCAATGGCAAAATAAAATTTAAATACTTTTCTTATGAAATGCAAGTGCTATCCTGTTAAATGTTTAGTGATGATTGTTGTTTTATCTTGCAGAGTATGAATTTTCAAGGTTCCATATATAATACAGAGTGGATAAATCTAAGCACTTCTTCACGTTAAAGTGTTGTATTAGTTATGATGCGTGCTGCCAAACCCATTGTAATAAAATGCGGTCCCCTGATACATTTGACACTCGGCTCTTATATTTCCGTAATTAAATAATCCGTAGTATTTACCAATATTGTTCGATTTATAAAATTCATGATTACATTTTTGTTTGCAGATTTTGAAAGTATCATATTCCATTTATAACTTACTGAGAAAATAAAATCAGTGAGTCGATAATTTTCATTAAATTTTTAACAAGCCACATCATCACAAACCAAATTGTGCGTGTGTTTAAAAAAATGGGTTGTACTTATTTGAAATAAATGTATTACAATTATAAAATTGATGCTGTCAACAATTAATAAAAACCCCTCTAACGGCTTGTCATAAATATTTTTTAAAAATTTTCTTTTCTTAAAATACGTTTTACATGTAACCACAGTTAAACACAATTAAAATTAAAAATCGATTTCTTCTCCTACGTGTTAACAACGTCAGTGGTCTATAACAAGCCATGAGTCATTTCATTTTACGTCACTACGTTGCTGCCTAATATTAAATACTAAGTAATCTCGGATCGAAAGTAGCGATGAGTAACGACTTGTACTGCTCCTCTTTTTTAAGACGTTTAAACACCCAAAAATATATTAATGTAATTTATTGAAATCGTGTCGTTAATTTATTACCAATATTTATTATAAATATTAACTTAAAAACTCCTTTTTACTATTTTAAGTATTAATGGATGCCTTTTATACCTGCCAGCAACTGCATAAAGTAGTGACAAATATTGGGCTATATTCAAGTTATATTTATATAACGATTAGGCTGTTTGCGTCGTATGTGCATTTATCAGTATAGCCATGAAGAAAGTTGTCGATGAACGCATAGAAAGTCGAGAAGCGAATTCGGACTAACAGTTGACGTAATTTCTCGCATGAAGTTTGTACGCCACCTCATAGCGAAAGCGCACGCGGAGGTCTAAAAGAAAGGCCCCGGGGCCAAATTCATTAAGCGCTTATCAGGTAGCTGACCAATCCCAAGACCGACTTGGCTATTAACAACCAACGAAATGAACGATGATAAATATCCATTTTCACTTCGTGACATTTGTACGTTGAAAATCATTGCAAAGGCATCAGTCGTAGCTTATGTTCTCCACAATAAGTTAGTGTCAGAGAATAGTTATCTGTTCCACGAGTATCACCTCGAATATTCATTTGTTGAAAATCATCGCAAAGGCATCAGTCGTAGCTTATTTCCTCCACAATAAGTTAGTGTCAAAGAATAGTTATCTGTTCCACGAGTATCACCTCGAATATTCATTTGTTGAAAATCATCGCAAAGGCATCAGTCAAAGAATATCAAAACAAACAGTTGACCAAGGACTGGTTGTGCAGTGCGATTTCAATACAAGAAAGAAAATGGCATCATTCAACTTGGACACCGATTGCACGTCCGGCGTGATCGGTCAGAAACTGAACCACTACCGGTGGACGGTATTCCTGAGCGACATCAGCCAAAACGGGAGAGTAGTGTCGCCCGTGTTCAAGGACCCTTGTCTGGGCTACAAGTGGCAGCTCCAACTGACCACCCAATCGTTCCCGTTTGCACAGTCTTCCGAAAAAACGGAATACGACAAAATATTGCATTGTAATTTGAAAAACGAGGAAAAAATCGAGGGCGACGTGGAAGTGCGGTTCCTCAACAACACGGGCACGCGGAGCTTCCAATTCTCACGGACCGAATGGTCGAGCAAGTCCACGATGCTGGAGTGCGATTGCTTCGACACGAGGGCCGGGCCACAGGTGTTCATGGTGGAGTTATGGTTCCACAAGGTCGACGTTTATCTGACGACGGATGTCGAGGAGGACGACGATTTGGGAAGCGACTGGGAGGAGTTGGACGAACACCCGAAGAAGTACGCTCTGTTGCGGCAAAAAGCCAAGGCGTTCGACGACTACAAGATGCTCCTTGACAACGAGCAGTTCAGCGACGTGGTTGTCGTGGCTGGTGGTAAAATGATGTACGCCCACCGGTGCGTCCTGGCGGTGAAGAGTCCGGTGTTCACCAGCATGTTCCGCACTTTGATGGTGGAGCAGAAGACGAGCACCATCCACGTCGATGACATTGAGTACAAAACTCTGCGGGAAATGCTGCGGTTCATGTACACCGGGGAGGTCAAGGGTTTGGGTGACGTGGCCGTTGACCTTTTGTACGCGGCGGACAAGTACCAGATCGAGCAGCTGAAAAAGATGTGTGTGGACAAACTCGTGAAAAAAGTGAGCGCCGACAACGTTGTCGAGTACATGGTCCTCGCGGATAGACACGACGTCGACAGGTTGAGGCACAGGGCTCTTCGGTTTATCGCGACTAATGCGAAGAATATCATCAATAAGCCGGATTTTGTAGATTTAATGTCGACCCAGCATCCGATTTTTTTTGATATTTTCAAGGCAGTGGTCTCCCAATGTTGTTAACCACGTTGCCAAAAATGGACATTTTATGTTTTACCCGTTGTGCGTGACTTGTATAGTATGTAAATATAAGAGAACTAAATCGGTACAGATCGATGTACTTAATATATGTATATATTTTTTTTTGTAAAACAGAATGTGTGATTTTCTATGTCATATAATTGAATTGTATTGTAAGACTCTTTGAAAAGTATGTCGTTACATGTAAGATTTGGTGCAATTTGTTTTTTGCTCCAAAATGATGTACATCTTTAGTAACACAAGTAGTCTTTGCAAAATTTTAAAACCAATTAAGTTCTACAATCGATACAGTTTGTCATGAATACGTATCCTGTAACAGTCTAATATTTATACATGTATATATTTTTTTAAAATAAATTTTACACCACTTTACTTATGATTTTGGTTTTGGTTTCACATCTGATAAAAATTTCATGCTGTGCTATTTAATTTTTCGTATAATTTGGTACAGTGACTGTTGTACTGATGACAAAAATATATATGCTTTAATATACAAACGTACAATCAATCCATTTGTCATCCAAGAAAACAAGTGTGGTTATAAAACACACATAAGTTTTAAATTAATCACTACAAGTTGGGTTTTTTTGAGTAAAGGCAAAATATTTTACACCAAAGTATAAAAATATTACTTGAAATTAACAGAATCAACAATAACTTTGATACAACCTCGTAGGTAACAATGTAAATATATTTTCTTAGGCGCAAAAACTTTTATTTTTACTTGGATTAACAAATTTCACGTTTTTTCTTAAAATATGTCTAGATCACGTGGTGAGGCCTATTTATTATTTTATATTTTAGCCGTGTTTCAAGAAACAGTTATCACATCAAGTAGTACCTATTTATGAAAGTATACATTTTTCAAAAATACCATTGTGCTGCGCACTTTTGAGTGATCGACCTCCTACATATTTACACTTTTGAAGGTAGATTTTTGGAAAAAAGATAAATTGTTGACTTGCCGCAAACAGTACAATCAAAGTTATCTTTTTGTTTTATATCTACAAAATTAGTTGCGGCTGGTTTATAATTAATAAAATGGCTCTTCTGTAAGTATTAGTAACAATTTATTTGATCAGCGCCATCTAGCGTTGCGGATTTTTGAACTAAAAAGTAGCCCTAAAATTTTCAACGAGTGTTTTAGGCATTTTTGGCCCTAGAGCCAAACAATAAATTATAAACCAGCCGCAACAATTTTCATAAATGTAAAATAAAAAGATAATTTCGTTTGCACTGTTAGCGGCAAGTTCACCATTCATCTTTTACCCGAAAGTACAAATATATAAAAGATCAACATTTAGGTAGAAGATGTATTGAAAACTTGCCGCAAACATCACAAACAACGTTAAATTTTTATTTTATATCGACGATAGAAGTGGCAGCTGGTTTATAACTTATCTTTTACCTGAATATCGACCTCTTATATATTTATACTTCCTGGTAAAAGATAAATTGTAAACTTGCCGCCAACAGCATAAAAAATGTAAACTTTTTATTTTGTATTCACATAATTACTGCCGTACAAGCAGAAAATGTCTAACGCTGGTATGCTGCAGAAAAACTGATATATTTGTTTGTATAGGAAGTAATATACTTAAAGATCAAAAGAACTAGATTATTGTTTTAGAATAACTTCATCAAGCCTCGTAAGTAAATAACAAAAGTTTTGACTGAGTAGTGTTTTTAATCGTCGAGCCAAATTTGCGTATCATTTCGTAATTAACAAAATAATAGTCTTGTTATACACAATTGTTTGGTTTAATTATTTTTGGGATTGAATTTTTCGGAATATTATAATGACAAATCCTAATTTTAAGACAGAAAATTAAAAAATTGAGAATTTCATGCGAGTAGTTACAATATTTTGTCATTTCAGTAATTAATAATAGTAATCATATTAAGTTTTATTATTATTATTATTATTATTATTATTAATGTAATAATAATAATTTTATTGTTATAATTATCATCATTATTATTACTATAGATCATATAGTATTGCTGTACTATAATAGCAACTTTATAAATAACAAAAATAGTTATGGTTAACATCTATGAGGCTCTTTTACCGTCAAGCTTGAATCAGATGGCGCCAGGGTACGTCGCAGCTGTCATGGCCGTCTCACTCACACAACATTACTTTTCAGTGTTGTATGTACATAGGAAATTAAAGTGTAGTGGTAAAGCGCAATATTTGAAATTTTGAAATGAATAAGGAAGACAAAAAAGAATATTATGGGAGCTTAAAAGTTTCAGAATTGAAGAAGCTTTTAAAAGGGAAAGGAGCAAGAGTCAGTAGAGGAAAAGCAGAACTCGTGGACAGGTAAGTTTACATTTTAGTTTATATTTACAAGGCTATTTATGTATTTGTTTACTAATGATTGGTCTCCCAATTGCTTCGAGCCACTTTTTTTTATCACACTATCAGAAGGAAATTTAAATTGCACACTTTTATCGCAGGATATTACACTGCACTTCATTTTTCCTACTATATTTAAACGTAAATGCAAACAAAAATTGTCTGCAAACTACAGCAATCATTTACAAAGGTTATGTCTTATGCTTTGCTCATCACACAGATAGGCTCACGGACATAATACACTACTGTAAATTTGACGGTATGTAAGTGCAACGGCCATGACAGCCGCGACGTGCCCTGGCACCATCTGATTCAAGCTTGACGGTAAAAGAGCCTCATTGAAATCGAATATTAGGTTATGTATTAGTAATTATACAAATATATTTATAAATTAAACATTACTGCTCTCTAATGCAATTTGCACTGGCTTCCCTATGATTATACATTTTTTTCTTTTTCAAGTGTCTAAATTGTAATTCAAATTCTCGCGCTTTAGTATGGGAGCGGTTTGGACTTGGGAACTGCAATCGGAGATGCAAGGTGCTACCAACTTAAACCTTGCATCCTCGGAAAAAATATTTTGTCTCTGAGCGCTGACTGCCACACAACTCTGAAGAGTTGGTGCAGATTGTGCTCTGGCTAAATATGTCTCCTGGTATTATGCCAGAGACGTCATCGGTTGGAATGAATTTTCTTTTTTGATCGCACTCCTCGAGATTCAGGGTGAATGGCAACGTAGGTCCCTTTCCACTTACAGAAGAGTGTCGTCCGTAACCAGGATACCCAGCTGCACGACGATCATCTTCATTCTTGATGCAGCTCGAACTGCCAGTAGACGGGTACATGAAATTCCGCGACGCTCCGGCCTCTCATAACCACACTTATTTAATTCTGTTGCAGGTAGCCTCGATTATATGTCGACGCCACCTAGCGGACTTTACTGGACAAAAGTGAAAAGCTGGCGTATTTTTGCAAAACTTTGAGCTCATTTATTGCTATTGTTATTAAATTTTTTAAGATAAAATCTATACTATAACCATCTAGGAAGTATCATAAATCAGTGTGCAAAATTTCAGCAAAATCGGTTCAGTAGTTTTCGTGGTTTGCGATTACAACGGTTTTAGCGACTTATTAGTAAGATATACATATATTTTTTCTAGATAAACATACTTGCTATTTGCTTTTAAAATTCAAGTCGTTAAGTGGTCAAATATTTTTAATATTAGTAACAGTAATACCATCAAACACGTTAATATAAGTTGGACTTGCGATTTCGGGTAAAGTGTTGACGTAGTTATGCTGGCTCGGTCGAATTATTATATCGTCTGATGATGATGAAGTTAGGTTTTCTTTTTTTTTTCTAACTGACGTTGCCTATTACAATTTTCATACGTATGATAGAGTTTTAGGAAAGGTATTTTGATATCATATAGTAAAAGATTTTTAATACTTTCAACCAGCATTGTAAAAGACGGCCTTAATGTCGGCTCTTCCTCCCAGCAATCAAGCATAAAATTGTATCTAAAAAAAGATAAGCAATGTAAAGTGACAGTTTTATGAAAATGGACTTGGCTGAGCCATTTCGTATCCCCTGACTAATTTCTGATACATTACTTCAAACTCTACACGTGCAAAAGGTATTTTTGCAAGGGTAAAAAGTTCCCATAGAACTACACCAAATGACCACACATCTGACATAGTGGAAAAGACTCCATTTCTAATGGACTCAATGGCCATCCACTTAACAGGCAATTTGCCAACGCATTGCTTCTTATAGTTTTCGTCTTTGTACAATGTTTTTGCCAGATCAAAATCGCATACCTTAATAATGTTATTTTCTGCCAATAAAATATTTCTCGCTGCTAAGTCACAATGTAGCACCTAAAAATAAAACAAGTATAGCAAACACCTAAAGTTAGTTAATATGTTAGAATCCAGTAACATGGAAAATTGTGCACAGATAGGTGCTAGCCTTTCTTTGGGAAAGGTACTCCATACCATTTGCTACTTGATAAGCCCATAAAAAAAGATCCTCAGTGCAGAGAAACGCAAAATCTTCATTCTCGTAGTCCCCTTTGTAATTAGATCGCCAACCTGGCTGGGAATCATCGTCATCAAAATCATCACTAAATTCCATTGGGCCAACAAATGGCCGATCCTCTGAGCAGTAAATGCTGGTCTCATTGCTTGGATTGCTGCCGCCCATAATCACACTGAAATCATTAAATATCTTGTATTTTGTCCTATTGTCAAAAAAAATCAAACTCATATGTTATGTCTATGAGATTTACGATTTATAAGGATACAAGAAAATTTTGATTATTTTTGATTTAGTTGAAGTTTTTTTTTTGTAGATGTAAAAACTTAATTCTTTCTGTACAAACTCTGTAGCCAAATTACTAAGTGCTTTATCGATAAATATCTGAATGGACGAACGGTAACATTAATTCAAATTTAGACTAAAATAAGTGTATGGATTTAAAATACTCAAATAAGTATTTAAGACAAGTGTTAATTAACAACTGTATGCCCTTAAAACTAATAATCCTACTATTATTCTGTCTTACAAACTATGCTATCATCAACAGTTTTAACTCTTTTAAGTAGTACAACTGGAATTGTGACTACGAGTCAAGTCGAACATTTAAAGGAATAACAATCTTTAGATGGAAAATAGTTTTCTTGAATCCAAAATGTTCGTCGTACTAAAGACAACGTTTTTGAATTTCAACTCCATTGCTACTTGATACTAGTATACTACTTAATGACATTTTTTTCAATTTAATTATATGATTTATTTTTATTGTTGTATACAAAATTTAATATTAATAGCCATGCCTTGTGACTCATAATTTAAACACATAAAGTATAATGATAACGCTATGCTGATCAAACTCAGGCTTGCCCTCCATAACTTGCTCTGACACGTGATTATATTTATTTAGTTTTTTTACTCTGAGATTTTGGAAGAGATGCTAAGTAATAACACAAAAACTCTTGCATATTTTCATAAAATTTCTGTATTTTTATCAATTATATCTTGAATTTTTCTTCAAAACTAAGAAAAAAATCAATGCTTCCTGTATTATATATTAAAAAAATAAGTTTGAATAAACGTATCGATAGAAAAATACAAGTATTTCCTTTGTTCTTGGTCTACTTAACGTATTAAGCAGCGCGGTAGCGCCGCGCTGGCAAGTAGAAGACTACGGCCAGCTTGGCGCCCGCTTCACTATATAATACGTCGATCTGCCTTATTGAAATTTTCAATATCGTGCCATTTATTTTTTTGTGCGAATTAATGGCTAAGTTTAAAAACATAAGTTAGTTAAAGATAAAAGAACAAGATGGCAAAAAGTTTGATTACAAAAAATCGCATTATCGGGTCAAACGAAAAATCCGTACACGAAAAGTGCCCAAAACATTTCAGAAAAATTCATCTTGCGACCACGCATAGTTTCTATCTCTCTCGCTTCTATAAGAAATACGTGAGAGAGAGTGAGAGGCAATGACACGTGCTATTTGTATCTCTCTCTATAGTCTTGTTTCTTATGAGAGCGAGTGAGAGGCATATATTCTCTTAAATTTTAATGACCAGGAGGAGTCGATAAAATTTTTGCCGAGAAAGTGAACAAGTCATAGAGCACGTGTTTTTGTGTTGCGGCGACGCATAGCCACGCTGGTGTTAAATTTTATTTTCTTTTCATTTTCTTTTTTTTTTTTTTCATTCTATGCTGCATTTCAAGTAATAAATTATGGCACGTTCTTTGCCGGTGTACTCGACGAACGAGGAGTTCGAGGAGTTAGTTGACTGCGACCCTACGACGTATGTATTTTGAGATTATACTTACTATTATTTATTTAAAGAATTTTTTATAATATAGGAATGTTACTATTATATATTGAACTAGCAGCCCCCCGTCTCGGCTTCGCCCGAGACTTACTAAATAAAACACCGTAGTGTGTTGACATGTAATGTGAAACGTTTTCAGTTAGAAATTTTACACACATTCCTGACACATCTCAGAACAAAAATCTTCTTATTAAAAACATATTTTTTCGGAATCCATATAGTTTGTTTGGTCAAATAATAAGGTGTAAAAATTCAAAACAATAATTATGCTGAAAAGTACCGTGCGTTCTTTATGCCATAAAATAATCGGTGGCCATAAGGAGCCGTTGATTTACAGTTTCTTCCGTGTAATTCACGAAAAGGGCTAGTTTTTAAAACTGTTAAGATTTTAAACTCCCAAAAAATATATATTAAAAAAATTTTTTTTTCTCTTATCTCACAACTTTATTGCCAGAGCAACAAAGTTCTGGAGCTTAACCTCTACATTTTTTTATTACCCTCAAATAAATAAACACAAATAAATTTTCTACTTATTAAAAAATCTAAATTTAGATCTTTAAAGATTTGAGAGATTACTGTGAGGGTACAATGAAAAGCTGATCTCTTACGTAATGAATTCTTGCGGCTTACGTAATGAAAAGCACGAGCTTTCTTGTATATTTTCTTTAAATTTTGCTTTTTCTTACAACAAATACATAACAATAATAAAGCTTGTTATAACAGCTTGCATTCCGGTTTATAACTTTATTGCTTTATATACCAAAAAAGTACTCGGTAAAAACGTACAAAAAATATGTGCCTAACAGTTTTATTAATCATACTTAACTCCGAACTCAACCGTACTTTTTTTTTATTTAGTGGAGATGAGTTTATTTAAAGGAATTAAAAACATTATGTATTCACTATGGCGAACGATTAAATCTACTAAATCAAGCCGACATTAAATAACATTAAATAACATTAATTTCGATTAAAGTTTAACCATTTAATATTTCATGACTACAAAATAACTATTTCCATTCTTTTAATGCCAACCATATTGTTTTAATTGTTTTAACTTCATCACTCGGCTATTTCTATTGAGTTTGTTAACTAGTGGACGTATGAGAAAAAAGTAAAGCGGTTCAAAACCATTGATAATACTAAACCCCACAAAAAGTCCAAGCAGTCCTCCAAAAGATGCTACAAAAATAAAAGTACTCATAATTTTGAAAATGTTTGTAGATAAGTAACCTTACCAAACAAATTTGTCCAACTAAAAAAAATATTTTTACGATATTGTAGCGCTACTAAATCAGTAAAAAAAATGTTAATAATACTGAAATTTACATGGTTGCTCAGTGACCTGTAAATTTTAAAACAGAATTAAAAGCGAAGTTTAATTTTTGTTTTATCAAAATCATATTTAGTTTAAAAAATCAACTTACGTTTGTCCTCCTGTACTCATAACATTGTTTTTTAAGAAACTGTATGTACTATCAATTATGTATGTACAAGAATTGCAATCTGGGGGGCAATCGCAAGGCCTTTTACGTATATCTATGATTGCATCCTGTATTTCATTGCTCATTATGTCCGATCCTGGCCATGATGTATCATATAAATCTAAAAAGAATACATACACGTTAAGAAAATTTCCCATGTAAAAGAAAAAAAAATTTAGCCAGTGCTCACTTTAAAAAACACTTAGTTTCACATTTAAGAAGCCTTAAAATATTATTAAAAAGTATAATGATTCGAGGATCAAAGGGCAACACAAGTTTTTTCTTGGCTACAGAAATAGATGCTGTAACAATCAGCCAATAGATTTCAACAAAATTGGATAACTGCCTCAAGAACTAGCTTTTTGACTACAGTTACCTAACCCCCCATACACTGAAAGAAAAAAACCATAATTTTTACCGTGATTGTCCTTACAAAAATTACCATGCAGATGGTAATCGTGGGACAAAGCGACGTCTTGGGACTTTTTGACCTAAGTTAATCAATTTTCACCATGCTGACACTAAAAATTGTCGAGTGCCCAACAAAATTTCTCCCCACTGCTCTTATATATAGATGTATATAGATAGATTATTGCAATGTAGCATCATTTGTTCAACTCGTCCGTACTTAGAGATAAAATCATCAAATGATTTGAAAAAAAATTATACATGTTCCTTATGGTGTCTTTGTAACAACAGTATCCATCCGATAATCAAAAACATTATCAATAATGCAAAAATAATTTTAACCTAAAAACACGAAACATGAATATTTAAGCAAAAAAAGTCTTATAAATTTTCGAAATTTACATTTTTCTTAGTAGGACATTTTTCAATCGGATCTCAGGAAAAGGTGTACAAATTTTAAGGTCATCATATTTAACGAAAGCAGTTGGGGAGCTATCCCATCCCATGCATAAAAATGCATCGCTTTGTGTATAGAGTCGATGTTGTCTCTATCGAATCGAAATCTCAAATATGGATGTGTCTAATACATTTTTTTTGTCCTATCTTAAAAAAACGATGGGTCACGTAATGAAACCTGCATGTTAATACGTCGTGTTATTGGCTGAGATTGATCGAGCGCGGGTAGATTTAAAAATGAGATTTTGAAAAATCAGTGAAAAGTTATTTGAATTTGTAAGTTGATAAATATTACAATACTATGTGTTACGACAAAGATATAATTATTGTATTTTTCTTAAAAAATACAGAAAATAAATGTTTGATTAAATTTTGGAAGTTGGCGCGTGGAGCGTGCAGGAGACGTAGCCCCCTAGTTGTTAAAAAAACTCGTTAAGTCAAGTGAAGTTGTCCAAAAAAATTGAATAATCTTAGGTTAGCTTGAAAAAAATATATGTATATACAGTATGTAAGATGTATGTACACTTGATATACAGATAATTATAATGGTTGTGTTCGTGAAAGGCATGGTTTTAATTAGTTACTCATAAAGTGCACGTGATTATTTACTATGAGTGCGAAGGAGAAAACTGTTGCCGTCTTTCTCGCACTCATGGTAAATGATCATGTGACGTGACAGTAAAAGCATTAACTTAATCGATGAAGAAAAAGTAAATTTTCCGTTTTGTGGAGTGTTTAAAAATATCTCAAGTAATATTTAAAACATTTATTTATACTACTATTTTTAACAATAATTTTTTAATATAGTTTTATAGTTCAAATTCAATTAAAAAAGTATTGTTGTACAAAAATATAATTGATATATTTTTCGTGTATTTTTATTTGTTAAATTACTCATATAATTAATATAGAACATAAATTATTAATATAGAGAAAGTAAAAATAAATTCCATAGTATGAAGACACTCCTCTCAATGAGAAGTACTACATTTCCATTGTTTGCAAGGTCAATAGGTTATTAGCGATAATGAAATAAAAAAAGTTATCCAAATTTTAATGATTAAATTTTAAGTAAATAACTCACGTCGAATTTTCTTCAAGCAAGTAACGTCTCTTAGGTTGCAAATTCTGGTTTCTAAAAAATTGTATAAATACTGTTAAAAATTTTCAATCACTCTCTGAGATTTAGTTTATGTATTAAAATGTTGTACATGCCATTTTCTGATTTAAAAAAGAAAGGGGCACAGCCACATTCTTGGAGCATTACTCGTATTCTACAATATATCATGCAGTTGATGTACGAATACTCGTACATGTTATATTTTCGTTTTGCTTGACGCAAAGCTTCTGGCAAATCGTGTTCATCGAATACACATTTTCTTGTCTCCACTGGTGTTTCTTCTACTGTTGTGGTGGAAACTGTTTGCTCAGGTGAAATACTGAGAAAATACTGTTTTCCCAAACCAACTAATCTATATTCTGAACCCCGAACCGGATAATCTTGAGAAGCATGTATTATAACCTTAAATGAGTTTCTTATTAAGTATGTTACAAGGAAAAATTAAAATATTCAGTATTTCCGCAGAACCATCAGCTTATGTCTTTAATTTAATTTTTGACATGAAAAATCTAAGTAAAAAATAAGTAATAAAATCATTTACACCCCACCTGGTCCGTCCAAAACTGATTCATAACCTCTTTCTATGTGTTCTCAGAGCTGCATAGAAAATTATTCTCAATGTCCTAATTGTACTGAATTGGCGCTATCGATAATACGGTTAGGAACAAATTCAAAAGTAATCCAATAAATTCCAATAACCCAAGCTCTTTAAGCATCTTTGATAAGCTTAAATAAAAAATTATTCATCTCAGCAGTGATAGATACTTTTCTGATACAAAAGTATAACATGACAAGATTTATCAAAATTGATTTAAAAAATCCTCAGATATACACCCGATAACCAAGAATGGAACTCACACCCAAACATCCCTATAATGAGTTTTGTTAACTTTCTATCCAAACAAAATTTTTTGTAGAAATTTATACGACCATTAAAATCATATAACCGAAGATATCAAATTAGCTCCCAGGCAAGAATTTTACTGATAGGCAGGGTCAAATTGGTTCCCGAGTCATTAAAGTGCATGGTCAAATTGGTTCCTGGCTATTCAATATGTAGATACTATTATTTGTAGTACGGCAGATCGAAGAAAAAAATTGAACCCAAATCATTGGAGAAAGTAAGGTATCACTTGCTACGTAATTTTCTAATGTATAGTCGCAAAGTTTAATCACTTTTGCATCACTGGGCATTATAGCCATCAAATCTTCAGTAAAACATTCATTCACCATGTAAGGGTTTAAAAAAGGCAAGCCAAAAAGGCTTTTTAAAAAAATGCCTATTTCAGAATCTTTACAATAACCTCTGCTCAATCCATGTTCCTGAATTTTTGTATACTAAATGAAACCTGCGTCCTCTGATATGCGTTTTAAGTAGCAGTTATTAATTGCAATGTGAATGCTTTGCTCAAAATCAACGAAAAAGTTGTCGGGTGCGAAGGTTAAATTAATTTTATTCAATTCTGATTTTATTGTTGAAAAAGCTGCTTTGTACGATTGCGTTGTTTTGTCCGGAAGTAAAAAAAGAGACATGTAGAATATACACATCATTATGTAAGCCATGTATAACGACTGGCGAAAAAATTTAGGTGAACTGTAAAAAGTCCTGTCTGCAAAAATAGTAGTAAGAGAAGACAACAGCCGCAAATTGGTAACTGTGAAAAACAAAATAATATGTTCAACATTATTATTTATTTACAATAAGAAACCGTTCATCAGTGTTCATACAAGGTTAAAGTTTGGCTAAAGCAAGGTGTAAATATGAAAAGGACTTCGGCAGAGGTGGTAGTATACTACGACGAGCTGTTCTCATGTTCCGGCGAATTTTTTTCACATCGTCTACAATTAGTGTGTCAATCATTGAAGGTTTTAATTTATTTCGAAGAATTTTTAAGGGTCTAACAGAGATATTCTCAATAACCTTACATTGAGAACACCACGAAATTTTCACCGATTTTTGACGGCCTTGTCAACTAGTTTGTGCTCGTGTTGGTGACTTAATTTTTCCAATGTTGTTCGATGAAGAAACCCTTACGAAGAAATTACAAACACTTGTTGATACTTTGTCGACCCAGAGTCGAGTGTGATCAGCCTCGACTTCAATCGCTCTCAAGTTCAATGACCTGTTATGTTTCTAAATAGTACATGTATACATTTCTCCGTTACGTTGATTTAAGGTGGTTCATGCGAAAATTAAAAACTGGGCTATCAAAGTAAAACTTGGAGAGGTTCTTTACGAACCTTTTATATACCTCTCTGAAAAATTTCAGATAGGCTTATAGCATAAAATCACGAGAACGAGACGTTTGAAAATCTTCGTTGAGCACTGGGATAACACGGGCTCTTATGGACGTACACAATTTCGTCACCATATGTCATGCGATTACTTTTCGTAGAACTGGGCCAGGATGATCAAAAACTAGAGTAATAAACAAGAAGTCATCCCATTACATTGAATACGTCATTTGATAGATGGTGCCATTAATATTCAAATAAATATTTTAGCCTATATTTTAGATTGGAGAGTAAAAGGATAGAACTAATGGACTACGTGGGCACTTAAGTTACTTAGAAACTGGTTCTGAGGATGATTTTTTGAAATAATTTTAAAGTTCAGAAATTACTTTAACTCCTTGTACAGCATAGAGGGTTGAATAATAATCGTAAGGTTGAGGGTGCACTTGCAACATTAAACCTGTTTGATAACCGCATGAACTGATTCCTTTAGGTTTTCTATCAAAAGAATATTTTTTACGTCAGAAATTTCAACTTTCTTTATATTTCGACTATTCAGAACTAAAAATTGTTAAAGTTTTAGTACCCTTTATTGTTAATTTTACTTTTTGTGTGAAAATAGTTGAAACTGCAACATATACCATCGTTTGCATAAGATTTTTCAAATAATTCTTTGCAATTCGTTGAATATCCTTTCCATGAACAATTTTTGATGAGCATTGAACAATCTTGATTCACCTAATGAACAACTTCTTTATAATAGCTATATTTTTTACTTGATGTAAGATGGATGTACTATTTTTACGTATTCCATGACTTGAACTGCTGTGTAATTGTTTGCTTCGAAAATGTCTTGAAGCATAGTAAGGTTTAGGTGTACATCATAATCAAAAATACCAGGATCTATCATTTCACTCAGTAAGCGCATTTCTTTGAAGATATACTCTCGGGTCCATCCTCTAAGGTTTTTGCTGCAAGTGAACAAAAATTTTAGTACGTAATAAAAAAATTTAAAGTATAGTAGTGTGGATACCAGATAATTTTGTATTTTAAAGAAATTGCTAAATTTTTTTATAGATTTTTATTGTATGTCAGAAGCGAATCATAATAATTTTTTTCTCTGGACGTGATATACTTATTGAAGAAAACGAAAAATTCAGTCTTAGTGTGAATTTTATAAGAAAACTATCTTTTAGTGCATACGCGAGCCGAATGTAGAACCATAGTTATGATTAACATATATTTATTTGTTTTTTAATTAAATAACTTATTTTTCAATTCACATCGAAATTATGTTGTAAAAAGTATCATGGGCCATGATGCACTTTAAAAAAATTTCAAAAAGGTGCTGTTTCCGAAAATTTTATAGATTTACAACCATGTGCTTTAGGGTGGTTGGCCAAGCGAGGGGCCGATTGAGGGTTCATGGATTATGAAAAATATTCTTTGTTCATTGTCATGATAATTGAATATCTAAATTTCATATTCAAATTCCAGAGTTTTGTTGGCTTTAAAAGTTTTAAACGTTGAACAACATTCAAAAAATATTTATTTTTTTCGAACGCATCAAAAGTATGCAGGAATTTTTTACATTTTTGGTAGGCAATTTTTAGAGAAAAAATATTGAAATCAGGAAATAGTAAAAGAGCTTTTACAAAAGAATGAGTTTTGAATATCTTTCGATTTTAGTTAAAGTATCATAAAAATGTGTTACAACAATAATTAAAGTTCGTAAAAATCATGATCCAAAACTTGGCCCAACACTTCCCAAGACCATGAACTTCAATGTTGTATAATTTAAATTTAGATTTTTAAAATTTTTTAATATAATTTTGCCCACAGTTGAGATTTCTTGTACTCTTTAAAGTACCTAAGTTGTTTTTAATGTATACAAAAATTATTTCGTGATATTTTACCTTCAAATCTTTGAATAAGTATTGGAGGTTTAACGCAACTAGATATAGATATTTTAGGTGTGGTTAATAAAACTTATTTTAAAACAGTGCCTTACATGAGCCCTTTTAGACAATTTCAATTTTTTGCAAGAAGCAATTTTTCAAAAATTAACCGAAAAAGAAAAAATCTCTTGCAATTAGTTGTTTAAATACAACAGAGTTATAACATTATGAATTTTCAAATTCTGGAAGCTGCACCTTTTTTAACATACTTGTAAGGTCTCGTAAGATAATCTACTTTTTGAAAAAAAAATATATTAGCGGTACAAGGCTAGGATTCTTAAAAAAAAAAAAAATCAACAGAAACTACTTTTAATAAAAGTAAGGAGTTGAGATAAATAAGAAAAGCAAAATATACATAATAATTACAGATTGTTAACAAAATCTTGCGCTTTCTGTCGGGAAACTTGATTAATGTTACAAATTGTTACTGCTGGAAAAGCGTAATTCCAAATTCCATATTGCGTTGATTGTATTGTAGTAAGAGTTGAGCGACTTGTATTGTAGTCCCATGCAATTTTTATTAATGCCAAGGAGCAACAGAGTAGTGCCAAGACTGTAAGAGTCCACAAACCTCTTTTTGAAAAAATTAATTTCGATTAACTATATACATCATACTTGTGAAAAACTTTGTGAAATATCTGGGAAATCAATTATACTTTAAATAATTTTTAATTACACTATTTTATAAATATATTGTTGAAGAACTTATATTGTATCCAAAATTTTATAAATGTGACAATAGTGAATGGTTAAAGAAATAAGGTGTTTAGATTTTGTATATTTTTTGAAGCACTCAGTTTATTGTATATTACGTACGAGTTTGCAAAGGCTTCGATTTACAAACCGAGAGGTTTACGGCACGAGCCGAAAGCGAAGGCCATAACGAGGTTCGTAAAGAAGTCTTTTCGAGCGAGTTTCATATTGGGATTCCAAAAGGTCACGTGACCCTTGTGGTGTATGTAGTCACTTGGGGGAAAAATAACACAGGCCTTATAGGTGTCATTCTGTTTTTATTTTTTTTACACGTTCAACGATTGTAATACGAAAAAAGCCTCTCAATAACATATTTTTGAGGAGATGACAATACCTTAGCTATTTTTTCCCAACTCAATTAGTCTTTTGCAGCTTAAAACTTTCCTTTGAAAGTGCGAAAACGCACATTTAACCTATACAAAGTTCTCGCGTTCCCGACTATCTATAGGAAAACAAGCTGAAATTTCGTAACGTTAAATGTGCGTTTTCGCACTTTCAAAGGAAAGTTTTGAGCTGCAAAAGACTAATTAAGTTGGGAAAAAATAGCTAAGGTATTGTCATCTCCTCAAAAATATGTTATTGAAAGGCTTTTTTCGTATTACAATCGTTGAACGTGTAAAAAAAATAAAAACAGAATGGCACCTATAAGGCCTGTGTTATTTTTCCCCAAGTGACTACATATACCGCGAGAGTCACGTGACCTTTTGGAATCCCAATACTATTTTTCCGCCTGAGAGCCCAAAACCAAGTGGCGAAGGTGCTATTTTGAGGTTAGAAGGCGGAAAAGAAATTTTCAGTTTTGGAGCATTTATGAAAAAAATAATCTTTGTTTCAGTTTATTAGTATTTTGAGTCTTTTTTAAGGTTTAGTTCAGATAGAATTTGTTTGTTACTGAAAATGACTTAAAATATATATGTAAATTTTAAGCATTCGATTGGAGTAGCTATATTTTTGTAACCACAGTTTTTTTCGTGTATTTGTCATGTTAAAGCTATCCAACAACCTGAAAAATTAGCCATTCGGATTGCATTTTACACCTATTAAACAAAAAAAAAGCCATCGTCAATAGCAAATTTTTATTCAGCAGTGTTAGCTCTCAGCCATCTTAGTTAACTTTTTTAAGTGCCCTGTAAAATTAATTACGTGTCGAAAGAAAAAAAAAAAATCTGTTTAAAAGTCAAGTATTTTTCAGTGACAATATTTTTATTATAATAGTGCGATTGTAGTAATTTCAAAATTATGTTGTATAAAGTTTTGTACAGTACCTTTCTATTGATGTACGAGTTTGGATAGTATATTTGTAGCCATGCATTTGAGTGGCCAAACAAAACTCTTTTACGTGTGTTCTTACATAATTTTTCCATCTATTTTTAAGCTTCATTGAAGGTATCTTTGAGATGTGGGCAATATTAATATTTCTAGCCGTGTTATATATTTACAAGATTTTACTATACGAGTTAAAATTATTTTTAAAAAAATTTTATAATCATCTAAAAGAGTGTACACATAATTAATAAGAACTGAATTTGTAAATGAAGAATTTGAACCCTGTTAAAAATATTTATTCTTTTACTTTTTCAAAAGCACTTGTGAATAACTAAAAATCAAAGTGTTTTGTGGACTGCAAAAGAGTATCTTTTTTATCCGATGCATCTTCATTCAAACGTATGAATGCAGCTACAAATTTATTGATTGTTGCCCTTATAAAACATGTAAACCGCATCCGTATCACGCTTATTATCGTTTGAGTATTTTTACCTGATTGGCATACTCTAACTTTTTCATGCTACGACACTCACAAGATTGTACGGTGATACAAAATAGCGAAATAAACTGATTCAAAAGAACATTACTGTAATCCATTAGTTTATTAAAATTAAAAATTAAAATATTTTTCCATTACGGCGGGTTCTATTAACATTTGTAATACATTGTGATAGCATCATAGAACAAAATAAAAATAATGCTATCAAAAAATCTAGTAATTCATTAACTGCTTAATTTATATTAATTTTTGTATAGTACACGTAAAATTGCATAGCTTAATGGTACTTTCTTTGTTGGCCACACACTTCAAGGTTACAGAAAAAATATTTTTATTAAAAATACACAAATATGTGATCTTCTGTGTTCTTTTAACCTTCGATGTAGAGGCTAATAAGCATGTTCAAGGACTATCGAAAGATAAAGAATATTAAATAAATAAGTAAGTGTTAAATGTGTTGTCAATTATTTTTACATTAAAATTGTAAGTTCCAAACTCTTGTTCCACCCTTTATAATATAATGTTCCAATTACTTAAAGACCGGGAGAGAACGTCTCGATTTTTTAAAATAAGAACAATTATTCAAAATGATGAATACATGAAATTGGATATCTTATCTTTTGATTTTTAATGGTACTAGACAGATTTGACTCCTGAAATTTTTTTCACTTCGTCGTAAGTCTATTTTATCTTGAAAAAAATTATAGTGTTATTACCGTCTTTTTGATGTTACTTTCCGTATAAAACGAGGACAGTTAAATGAAATTTAACTCGCAATTGAGGTTTATTTTTAAGCTTTCGCTTATTGCTTCACATTTTTAGTCAAGTTCTATAGTGCAGCAGTTGGATGGGCAGAAAGTAGATCGCTATCTGCGAAGCGGTAAAATGCACGTAGAGGAGGTTGAATCCTTCGGCAGCCGCTCTCGTAGAAACGAGACAAAAGCATATGTGATTAGAGCGACACTCGTTAACGCTTTTGCCGAAAGAAGAGTCCAGGAGGCAGTTACTGCTCTTTAGAATAGAAAATGTTTAAGTACTGCGCGTACGAATTTTGTTAAATTTATTTTATCATTAAGATTGTATAAAATTTTCAAAAAAAGTTACTAGCTACTTTTATAATACAATAGTAAAAGATGGGCAGAACTTGTGAACACGGCAACGCTGTATAAATATTCAAAAACGATTAAAATAAAAAGAGTCATAAATTAGCGTTCAAATTCAAAACAATTACATTAGTAATAGGAATATTGACTTTGGCAAGGCTTTCATCAATTTTTTTTAGCTCACTTAATTTCATTTAATGTTTATGCCTCTTCAATACTTTTCAATCGCTGATTTTCTTGGACTCGAATAATTTATTTTTTACTCTAAGTCCCTGATATTGTGAGATTAAGTATGATTTTTTTTTTTTTTTTTTTTTTTCGTTTCATCATCCTGATTTTTTGTTCATCGACAATATAAAAAACGAATAAGTAATAATTTCCAATTTCGTTAAAGGTTGAAGCATACGGCATTTGCAGTTTTATACCTCTTACACTAAACATGCAGTATCAAATTTATGCGCATGTATACATATGAATGACAAATGACAGAAACTGAAAACGTCATGTGTACGCACTCCCTTTACATACAAACTACGGGGCTTTATACCCGGCAGTCCCTGTATTGGTCGTTTTTATACGTGTAGTGTTTATGGTGACCGAAAGAAGACCACAGTACCAATCATCAAATTGGAAAGCGCGTTTTTCAGGTCACGTATTTGCAAAATTAAGTCCGGTGGCTCACATTCGAGCAAGTCTTGCTTACCTTGTAAACTTGGGAAAATCCTCTTTCTAGATCGTGAAACTGGACAAAGGGAAAGTCATCTCTTATCTTACCTTTCGTCTCTCTTTACAACTTACATTTTACAAGTACTTTTTCTAACTCAATTTTAACGTTAATCTAGAATATTGTTGTCAATGTACAATAATATTAGACACTATCCTTTTGTTGAACTGAGCTAGTTGCAGAAAGAGTCATCAAAATCGTTTACTTGGTCGAATAATCAGCTGGTCGATTAAAATATTATAATTAAATCTCACTCGTAGAAAAAGTTTAATTGGTAATAAAAATCGTGAATACGACAGCAGTGATAATTATATCTATTGACGATGCGAACATTAAAAATAATAATCGTAATAATAATAATAATAATAATAATAATAATAATAATAATAATAGTCATAACAATCATAGCAATCATATTAAAAATAATAATTGTAATAATAATAATAATAATAATAATAATAATAATAATAATAATACATTCTACGTAAATTACATGAAATCTCATAGTTGCATTATATTATATAATAGGTATTTCTATAGGTAGTTATTATAATGTTTACGCTGATTTTTTTAATATAGTGATTAATGTAAGCCAATTTCAAGTGCAAAGAGGTTTTATGAAAATCAATATTTATGTTTTTATAATACCATTATAACATCATGATTGAATAAATTTATTGTTGAAAAAAAAGAGAAAGAGGTCTCAATATCAATCGGTTTGGCGCAATGGTAATTTGGGTCCCCCTTTTCGAGTATGGGAAAAGGAAGACACCAACTATTATCTCAGATTCGTCATACTTTTGAAATTACTCGTCGGTTTCTCATGCTCGATTGTTTATGGTGTTTGGTTTCTCGAGGGAAATTGAGGGACGTAAATCATCTTGCACGCGCACAAAATTCTTTCAAATTCTTTCTAGTTGAGAGACGATAAAGAAATGTGAGATGCTTTCACTTTTTGAGGCGAACAGATAGGTGTGATGAAAAGCAGAGAGCGATGGAAAAAATTTAAGAATTAAAATTTTGCAGAGAGTGTTTGTTGACTTGACAGTTGAAAAATTTCTCGTTGTTTATAGCTCCGATTAAAAATGCATGATTGATATAAATATTGCTACACAAATGTATTTCAAAAATGGTAAAGAAATAAAAATTTTTAATAAAGTTTGGAGCCAATGTAGATTAATTGCATACATTATTGTATTCCAATGACAGTCTTCTTTAAAATTCGCTATTGTGAACTAATTTTAATGTAAACACAAAAATTCTTGAATTTCATAAAGTTCTATCCATGTTATTTTTATGATAGTATGAATAAAAGATTCATGTATAAATTTGATTTCGTCAGCTATAATCAGTGTATTCGTTTTTATATTTTAAAAAAAAAAATTTATTTTTGTGTTTCCAAACAAATACCATACAGTCAAATATAGCGAAAAATAGAGTAAGTGAGAAAACCAAGTCTGATGTTAGGAGTAATAAAGAATGCTGTGACCTTTTCAACCCTGCATGCATTAGGGGTAAATGACCCAATTACTGCGCACTGAAATTTTTGATTGTACTAGGCTCTGTTCGGAAATGATACGTTGGTTAAGTTTTTGGTTGGTACCTACCCCCACCCCGACTTAACTAACCGACCGTGTGTTCGCACATGTAAACAATAGTTAATCAGCTGATCACGTATTGGCGCACTTTGAGCGCTTTCACGTCCTCTCTTTAACCACAAAAGCGCTCAAAATGCGCCAAAACTTGATCAGCTGATTAACTATTGTTTACATGTGCGAACACACGGTCGGTTAGTTAAGTCGGGGTGGGGGTAGGTACCAACCAAAAACTTAACCAACGTATCATTTCCGAACAGAGCCTAAATTTCTCATTTCTCAATGTTTTTCCATGTAAATTGAACCAGTTTTACTTGATCTTTATCTGCAGCATCTTGTGCGATTAAAACGACAAACTTTTTTCTGTTAAGTAACTTTTTTTTTTTTTTTAATAATTGTTTTAGTGCTGATATCACTTGCTGGTATTACTGCACACGGTTATAATATTAGCACCAGTCGCTGCGCCCCCAATTACTGCGCGGGTATCTCCCATAAGGTTTTCATGCTAAAGCCCTAGACCCAATTGCTGCGCACCAATCACTACGCACGACTACAAAGTTTTGTAGGTTAGATTCGTTTAGAGTCACTCAGTTAAACAATTATAAATGTCATGATGTAAAGTATGATTCTGGATTTAACGTTATTAATGTCCGTACGTGTTACAATATCGAAGCACCCATATTTTTCAGTCTATTTTTCTTATTTTCAGTTACCGTTGAGTGCGCAGTAATTGGTGCCTGCGCAGTAATTGGGTCATTTACCCCTATAAAATATCTCAACTAACAAGACGCAATAACTCGTGTAACAACATAGCAAATAAGTGTTTTTCCAAAAACTGTAAATGTTTAAATCTCGTCAACCGATTTTAGCAGCTTAAGATACAAATAAAAAATAAATAAATACTGATGTATTCACAAGTTAGGACACAGAGGTAAACCTTGAAAGTAAAAGTTACTTTTTTTTTTTTTAAGAAAAAGCATAGTTTATTAATTATTTTTAATAATTTGCAGTTACAACATTTTTTCAATTAAATTATTTGAAACATTTCTATTACTACACTTTAATTTACTGACCCTTGAAATATTTTTTTTGTGAAGAATTCCTAATTTTTAAAAATATAACTAACACGTATCATGCACAACTTGTTAAATAGTTGTTATCATCACGTAGCTTTATTTTCTAATAAGAAATGAATATGAACAACAGTTATTAGGACGTATTATCTCTATTACCTAATTAAGGTAATTTAAAAAATGACTAAAAAAAGAATTCCCGTCAATACAGTTTACGAAAAAGTAAATTTTTAACTTAAAAAACATTTAAAAAATTTTCTTTACTTTTTTATTTAAGCGATTTCTTTTAGCTTATAAAAGTTGATGCTTCATAATTAAGGTGTTTTCAATCTTGTAACACAAAAAACGTGTAGTTAATTGGGAAATAAATTTGAAACCACTGATTTGACTTACATTCAAAGCAGTGAAAATTGCAGTGACTAAATAAATTTTATTGATTTTCACTAATGGTTTAAATATAGAGCGTATTTTTATTCATAAATGACACATACAAAAATAGTTTAAGTGTCCAGTGGTTGATTAACGGTACAAAAATTGATTGTAAAAATTTTTTAGTATATATTATTAAAACCCGTGATAGCATATTACACATACAGGAAGTAGGATTAAAAAATGCCTTAATTTTCACGTATATATTGTAGTTCTAGGCAAAAACGAGGATTCTATTACTTACTTCCGGGTTGTATGTAATTTTTAGTGCTGTTTTAGACGTGTGGGAGAATTTATATTGCCGACTATTTAACGGCAGCAACTTACAAATTTAATACATCCCCATGTCTATTTCTATACTTTATTCCTAACATTTATGTTTCACTAAAAAAATGTCACAAATTTTAACTTAAACATGGCTAGAATAGTATTTTGTAAGTGAAAGTGGCAAATATCGTTCTTTTGTTTGTTTGATGATTATCATACTCGAGTCGAAAAAGGAGTCGATCACATGGGCAAAATGCTCATTTAACAGTTAAAATCGTGCGTTTACGATTCATGAACTACATAAGTTTGCAGTCGGGGTAAAAAAAATGCATTGCCTAGATAACAAATCTATCAAACGTCCTATTTGTGTACATGTTTAACACATGCAAGCAGGTAAACACATTAAGGAAGCGAGCTCTGAATATTTTAAATGCAATCACGCGAAACTGACATTAGTAAGGGTATGTTTGTAAGGAGAAAAGTTCTAAAGGCCAATATACGCCGTATTTTATTGAAAATACAAAATCTCATTGATTGGAAAAGAAATCATTCATTACATAATTTTATTTTTTCATTGGAAAGTAAACAAAAAAATTTTTATACAAGAAAAATATCGGTGAGAAAATCGCTGTAATAGGGAAAATGGGGTCAGTATATTTCATAATGCTCAAATCAAGACTTCTCTCTGAGTTTAGTAATGACACAAAAATAGTTTTACATCTGATGATTATTGCGTATAAAAATATTTTCTGTGCTAACGGCTAGACGTGATCTTATAAAGAAGTGCAGCCAACTCTGTAAATCTAATGTGGCATTAGCTAAAGGGTTTTCCTAAGTTTATAGCACGCAGCGTATAGCTTATAATTATTCCTGTTAGGTGGGAAATTTTAATACAAAAAAATTAAGGTTAAAAAAATAATTACGCCTCAATTCGATCAGATTATTTTGAGTTGTATTTTCATGTTTACGTGGCTAGAGTGTTAGTGTAATCTGATCGATAAGACGGGAGACTAATTACTTCCACACTGCCCTTCATAACAGGCTGTGAACTTATGCTTCTCTTTACTCAACGACCTGAGTATGCAATTATAATATTCATCAAAAATTTTCTTAGTAATCGAAGATTAAAGAACTTTTTAATAAAAATGCAAATGAGTTACACATCGTCTTCCTACTTAATATCAATAGTAATTGATAGTTGAAATGATGTCATTATTGAACAACTGTTGTTTGAAGTATTGATACTTTATAATTAAAACTTTTTTTTCATCGAATAAATTGATATTTGGAATCAATTTTTTAAAATAACTGCCCATTACATAAAATTTAATTACATGATAAATTTGATTATTAGACATGTACGTGTTTTTCGCCAATATTTTTTACCAAGTGCTTTTTAATCTACAAAGCAATAAAGTTGGAAGTTGCAAAACGAACTCTTATAAAGATTTTTTTTTTGTGCTTATTATCAAGAAAAAAAAGTAAGTAAGACTATTCTATCATCATGTAAAACTTACATAAAAAGTAACTACCGAACTGCACGAAAAGATATTATTCTAAACTTGATCAAATAATCAATCAACCTTTAGGTACTTAAGGAAGATAAATCTAAAAGGAAATAATACAAAAAATTAACTTTATTGAAACGCAGAATAGTAAAATGTACAAGACAAATTTATTGCTAATTTTATTACAAAAACATTAAGGAGTTAAAATATTGCAAGACTCTTCGTGTGAATATTCTAATATCACAAATTAGCAGACTTTAAATTTTTGTCATTTTTAGAAATAGAATTTGGCCTTTTCAATAATAGAAATGGTGATCTCATTGGGATTAGAACTAGAAACCATAAATGACCTATTTAAATAATCCATGTGTTTATGAGAATGAGCCAATATGTCATGGAAGGTCTCTATGCATATTTCATGTACAATCACGCCCAGCATGTGACATACTTAAGCGCAAGTTTAGTAAACTATTGTTTTCACCTACGGTTCGATTCTCTGCAAAACTAAAGAATATAATGTTAACAAAAAACATTATAAAATATAAAGTCTGAAAAAATTTGTTTTTATTCCCTCAATTTATTTTTTTTAAACATGATTTGTATGTGAAACTGAATCGATAAGCATCCTTAAACATTTTTACAAAGATTACTTGAGTAAAATTTCACGTACCGGAATTTTTACAAAATTTCTTAGTTCAAATCAAAACGAATAATAAAATAATATCCTATGCCTCAAATAAATTACACTTTTGTGCGAGAAAAACGTAATCAGTGGATGAGTATAATTGAAAGACAAGCTGTAAGCTTTTGTTTATCAACAGGATTTCATGGCTACAAATACATAGCTCAAATGAATCGGACTATTACCGAAAGGTATGAAATATTAAATTGTGTTCAGAGTAGGAATGTGCTCATTTTTTTTCAGTACAATAAATAGCTGGAAAATACTATTTTCATCAATTTTTCATCAAATGCACAAATTTTTAAGTAGAAGTTTACCTAATTAATTGGATGATATTTGAAGTTATCGGAAACATTACTATCTCGGTCACTACTCTTCTAATTCTAGAGGTGTTTAAAAAATCAAAAAAATTCTATTTACATGTGTTATGAGAGAAAGTTTTAAAATCAAGTACCTGTTGTCTAAAATTTATTTTTTTTGTAGATTATATTTTTCAGTGCATTTTAAAATAATTAGAAAATTTTAGAAATTTTTGTTAAAGGACGTCTAAGAATATTTGAGATATATACATATATTTTTAATTAAATGAGTAACCATAAACATATATCCACCCACACTGTTTGGATGAAAATTTTGTTTTCTTCAACACATTTTCAAAGAAGGAGAGTATCGTTTTCTATACATTTTTTGAACAGAAAATTGAAAATGTTAAATGCTACTAAAAAAAATATTCAGTACTACTTTGACGAACGCACGTGCACTGAATTTAAAGCATTCTTACAGTAACTTTTTGAAGAAATGTTGCCTACCTTATTGATGTAAAACATTTTTAATATATTTTATTTCCTAACAATATATTTTGAACGTTACACTTAATACCAATTACAATATTTGGTAAAATGTTAATGGTCGTATTGATTTTTTTATTACAGATTAATATGGGCTGGCGTGGTGGTAGCCTCGCTGTGTTGCTCATTAATATTTATGCAAATAGCTTGGGAGTACAATTCATCACACTCGACTTTAACTGTCATCGAATCAACTCATCATGGAATCTGGAACTTTCCCTTTCCTGCTATCACTATTTGCAATAATAATCAAGTTTCCTTGAGGAAAACTCGACAATTCGTTGATAATTTGTAAATTTTTTAATTTAACTTTTTATATGTAGTGAAAACTTTAAAGAGTGTATTCATAAAAAAAGTAGTTATAATTACTAATGCTTTGTTTTGTCGTGAACTGACAAACGATGTCTTAAATAAAAATATTGTTTGTCAATATAATGATCGTAAATCATACTTTTAGGATTTTAACGTCTTAGAAGAAAATCGTATTTGGTTTAATTTTTATCAACAAAAAATACATTATAAATTTGATTTTTACCGGGTAAATAAACTTAAACTAATTAAGATAAAATTAAACTCGATTTTTCCGTTAAACAACGCACCAGCTTAATTCTTTTCCGACTACAAATACATTAAACTGTAGAAAAAAAAAATTATTTTAATCTTTCTACACCCGAAGCACACTATTTGACTTCATTTTTTTAAATAAGCATAAAATACGAAATTTACATTTTTTTTATTCATTCTCTCAAACTATCTTGTTTAACTGTATATTTTATGAAATATATACTGTTGTACAAGGAATTTTTTAAAATATTTGATAAATTTTTAGAGCACACTTTGTAACAATGTATGCAGTTAAAAAATTAATTCCGTCATAAACTTAAAAACAGCACGTATACCTAATGTTAGTGACTACATCCTATAAAATATTTAAAAAAAACAATGTTTTTTCAATCTTGTTTGAAATGTATTTACTATTTATAAAGACTCAATGTTAAGTGGGCTTTTATGTCAGTAGGGCACAATAACTCCTTCCAAAAAGTGTATACTTAAATTTTTTTATTTTACTTTACTGCAGAGAAAACTATTTGTTTTAGATCAGCGTTGAGTAGGTAGAGAAGACGAAAAAAATAATGGATACCAAACGATTTTTCAGAACTACATTGGGAGGTTTAACACGAGATTACATATTAGAAGAAATGCGACTATTAATCGAAATACTTGATCCAGGAGCTTATAACTACAACGTAGATTGGAATCTAACAATTCTTCAAGATGTTTTTGATGCTAACAACTATACTATTTCTGATGTTATGAAACTGGTACACGTACATCAACTTTGTAAACTTTCAGAACTGAGAAGTCTTAAAGATGCTTAAGTTAAAGAAAAAAAAAATATTACAGGTTAATCAAGATTGCACCAGCCTTCTTAGGAATTGCAAATGGAAGGGAAATTCAACTCCCTGCCACGAGCTTTTTGAACAAACTTATGCTCGCGATGGCATTTGCTGCAGCTTTAATTATTTCAATTCAGAAAATAGGTCTCAGAGAAACATGTTTGTTGAATAGTTTTCAAATCTTAATTATTCTTATACAATTAGATATTCAGAGTCAACTTTTTTAATAATATTTTTTAAACAAATATTTGTTAGCGAACCAAAAAAATTGACGGCCTGTGGCTATCAAACTGGGTTGTCATTCTTGGCTGATCCAGAACCTAATGACTACCATTCAAGTTTATATGGTTTTTATGGAATCAAAGTAAAAAAATTTGTTTGTACAGATAAAAACAGATAAAAAAAAAAAAGTTCAAAACATATATTTTAGGTGATGCTACATTATCCATATAGTTATCCAGATCGCAGCACTGAATTTCAGCTGGTTAGTCTTGGAGTTCAAAACTTTCTTGGTATTTCACCAGAAGAAACGTACTCCACGCGAGGCGTACTAGAACTACAGGTTCGAGATCGAGATTGTATATTTAGCGAAAAAGAATTGTCAAAAGAGCTGAAACTACTGAAAAAAAACTATACATGGATCAAGTACACGTATACAAATTGTTTAAACGAATGCAGAGCTAATACGACCATAACAGAGTGTGGATGCGTGCCTTACTACATTCCCCAAAATGGTTAAGAGCAAAGAATTTTCACCATAGTTAATAAATTATGATTTTCAAATGTTTTTATTTATTTTACATACAGGTAACCGTGTCTGTAATTTAAGGGATGTGCAATGTTTAAAAAGAATTCGAGGTACGTAAATTTAAATAAATTTGTCTCTGTTTTCATGATTTTAGTATAAAAACAAGTATAAAAATTATCGTTATCTTAACTAAGAATTACGGTTAAGTCACATAGTACTGATAATTAAATAATAAATATCATTAGTCACTGGCATAATTAATTAATAAATACCAAATTAATTTCGACTAGCTAGGATTTCAACGAAAATTTGTATAAATTTTTTTTTTATACACAACGAACGATTTTTTTAATGTTAAATGTAATGCTATAAATTTTATTTTTCTGATTACTTCAGTTTTCTACGATACACCGTGGCCTGGATTGAAAATTAATAGTTCCAATTTCACAGATTTTGAAATTGACATAAGCAATAGGCCTTGTGCTTGTTTACCAGATTGCAGAATTTATCGTTATCCAGTTGATAGTACTCAAGGTATTTTAAGGAAAAGCATTTTAGAGAATCATAAAACATTCTCGTAAGTATTAAATATTAACTTGTCTGAATACATGATTAATGCTATATTAGAACGCATCCTCAACATAATTCGTTTTATTTATTCAGATAGAGATTTTTAGCTATAATTTTATATCACATTAAATATTTTTTTTGGGGGGGGGGATCGAAAATTTATTCAAAAGTTAGTATTACTGTTTCATTGGAACATAATTAAAAATTTACCATAAAATAACTCTAAAATTAATTTTTTAAATTGAATGTCAATAGTATTATAATAAAATTATGAGAACAGTACAAGAATTAAAGAAACGAGCAGAGTAATAGTGAATTTATAGAAATTTATGAGTAGTTAATAAAATTTCATGAAACAAACACGATTCCGTGAACGTTTACTCATAGATACGGAATGTCCTTAAAAAAATATATAAAAAAAAAAATTTATAACGTAAATTTAACTAACGTCTATTTATTGAGATCTTCAAAATTTAATGTACTATTTAAACAATGAGTTATGATCTAAATTGGTAGACGATTGTTTTTCTGAAATTCACATTTGATAAAATTCTAACAATAAAAATTATATCTTATTACTTTTGCACTGTCTGGGGTGGAAATTTTGGAACCAACGATACACACTGAAAGTTTAAGGACAATATTTCATGAGCATTTTAATTAGAAACTAAAAAAATAAAATAAAGGCAGTGGACAGTGAGTACTTGGATATCTAAGTATGAAGTTATACTTCCATAACATTCTATGGCAGACAATATATGAATATAAATATATCTTCTATGAAACGGTGTCATGCACGAAGGTTGTGCAATAATCATTGTAATGAGTAAATGTACGTTAATTGGGTGTAGTTTTAATACACATTTTTATATTAAATAAATAAACAATTTAAAAAATATACTATACGTAGCCATCGTACGGTGTGCTGCCACACTGGCCAGTAAGAAAGGACCCGCTTTCATCGAATCTTTCGATTATTTCAAAACAAACGTCTACTTCTACTTTGATAAGTTTATGACATCTCTAACACAACGCTCGCATCTGTCACATACGCTGACAAACTCATTGTTACAATTAGTTGAGTACACACCACCACCCACAATAAATAATTATTTAAAAGAAGGCTTAGAAAGTATTAGAAAACCGGTTTTATTGATGAATGTTTATTCAATTTTACATTTTATAAAACGGATGATTAACATTTTGTCAGTAAAATATGGTACAGACATAATCATAATGTATACATAATTATTGATTGAAATTAAAAAATGTAAAAAGATAAGTAAAAAAGTATAAAAGATGTATGAGAACGGCTTCCGTTAACTTTGCGCAGCTTTCAACCTTGTTAATAGATTCATGTCGATCATATTCAAAAAATGACACTATTGGCTTGTGATAACTAAAATAAGAAATGTAAACCTTTGATTCTAATCTAGAATAATTGCTATCCTGTAGTACCACTTTATTTTTAATAGGATAGTATTACATGATAGTAAAAAATTTTGAAAGAAAAAGACACAATAATAGGGTATCAAATTATCCATAAAATCTCGTATGAATAAACCGTTAATGTAAAAAGATTGAAACTTTAAAAAATTGTTGAAAAAAATTGAGTTAATAATTATTTATTTAAAAAATTCCCAATTATAATAAAAATTAAATAAACATTCACTAATATACAGGATAGCTGTTACTAAAAAAAAGGGTTTGTAAGGTTAAAAAAAAATTATTTAATTTAATGAATAATTAAGTAACAAATATCATTCACAATTAAACCTATTTAGTTAACGAACAGTAAATAACTATTTTCATGAAAAGTAAGGTACGAACGACAGTATACGAAAAAGCGATTTTCAATCATAGGGATTGCTCGTGACAGAATAGGTAACATACTCGACTCGCGTTCTGAAGATAGCTGGTTTGATCCTTGAAGAAAGTTTATTTTTCAGAAGGATTTAGTAAAGAATAAAGAAATAAAATGAAACAAAAACTAAAATTTTCTTCCTCAAGATATACGTTTTGGTGGCGCTACGCGAGGTGGTTGAAAAAAGTGATCTTATAAGTAGGAGGGGGAGGCAAAGCGAAGCCTCTCAAAAAAAAAAATTTTTTTCAAAAACGTAATAGTTTTATACTATTTTAAAAGTTGTTTCACGAAAAAGAAAGAGCTAATGTAAATTTAGGATAAAATCAATTAATAACAAAAACTATGATAAAAATGTCAAGCCAAAGTTAAAAAAGTTTAATCGATTTAGTGTTAAATTCTCGTTTTCTTTGTAAAACGTTAATTTTTTTCATATTTATTCTCTAGAATGTATTAAGAACAAATTTTTTAATATAGTAGTCATCAGTAACATAGTTTTATATTTCTCATACATAAGAATAACATCGATTTAGTTATTTAAATAAGTTTTTTATTCCAGTGACATGGATGTCTCAAAAAATACAAGCCTTGTAAATATATTTTTCACCGATCTAGTATCAAT
This sequence comes from Copidosoma floridanum, assembly GCF_036245765.1. NCBI lineage: Eukaryota > Metazoa > Arthropoda > Insecta > Hymenoptera > Encyrtidae > Copidosoma > Copidosoma floridanum. The sequence continues at coordinate 11,167,097 of NW_028321888.1, forward strand.
ACAATATCGCCGTGACATATATTATAATTGGAGGAATTTGTGTGGTAAGAGGATTTATACTGTTAATGTGGGTACACAAGTCGTTACATGAATTTTTATACTCTGCACAAGTGTATGGAGACGTAAAAATTATGCAAAAATATATAAACTAAGGCAAATGATAGTAACGCAGCATATCACAGCATCATCAACAGCAACATCCCTCACCCGTGTAATAATATTTTTTATCAATAAGATTAGATAAGATTATATTACCGTATCACACTCTTGACATATTATGTAATAGTAGCTTCATAAATGAAAAAAATTATCTACCTACATAGCAACATCAATTAATTTTAGAACTATTTAAAATTTTTTAAGATATTGAAACAGTATTGTGTGTGGTATGAACTTGCAACAATATGCAGTAAATGTATTATCACTGATAATTTAGGACTTAAACACAAGTTTGTTCTAACAGTATGAAATTACACGCCTTATAAAATAATTAGTTGTTGTATTAGTTGATAATGAAGCTTGGGGCATAAATTCCATGTTAAGGCTTAGAAATTATCTTTTATTATTTGATCATAGAAGAAGCTTTTTAATGGATGAAAAATCACATACTAACATAACATGATACAAATGTGTCTCCTGAAGTTTAAATTCAAAGTAGAATACACCGTCAAATGTGTCTTGTTACTTGTTAATACGGTGCCCAGAGGGTCGAAGGTTTTTTATTTTTTTAGAATCGATTTGACAGTTAAAAGTAGTTTTTTTAAATTTTAATACTCAACAGTATTACCTTTGTTGATGGTATTGTTTTCACGTAAAACAATGACGTACGAATCTGATCGTATCTTAAAAAGAAGAATATCACGTGATAAACGTCTTTTATTTATCATATGATTAGTTGAGACTTATCACACAGTCTCAGAGCAGATAAGTTAAAAATAGTAGTTTTCCTACGAGTTTGAAAAGTCTTTGTTTGCAAACCGAGAGGTTTGCGGCCCGAGCCGAAAGCGAGGGACGTAACGAGGTTCGTAAAGGAGACTTTTCGAACGAGTTCTGGAAAACTGCTTTTTCGCCCGAGGAAGTACCAGCCTCCCAAAACCACCCAAGTGCAGAAAAATTATTTTAAGCAGTTTAAAAAAAGAAATAAAACTTGTAGATTTGATGAGGGTAAAAAATTATAAAGACAGTACATTTCTTTTTTTGTACAAAAATTGATATTGAAGTTCATTTGTCCTCCATGGTATTAGCTTTGTGCATTTACTTATTGTTGCGCGTAGAAACATCAATGTCAATACTCACATAGGACTAATCTTATGAAGAAGTTGAGTAATTAAAAAGATAGAAGAGGGTTGGTTATAAATCTCATGCTTTTGAAATAAAAAATGATTCAAAATTTTTTTTATTTTTTTTTAACCATCAAATATCTTTCTACTTTTATGAAGTTTTAAATTCTTCCTTCACAAAAAAATATTTTTACTTCTTAATTGAAAGATTTGAAAACTTTTTTAAAAAATGTGATCCGCTGTGAAAGGCCTTTATTCATAAAATTTTAATCTACAACAATAATTATTTTATTGCAGCATCATTTGGAGGACTATTAGGCCTTTTTGTCGGTTTCAGCCTCATGACTGGAATCGAACTTGTCTACTTTTTTGTTGTTCGTGTTATTGCTGATAAATGTAAGAATGGCAGAAAAATTGAAACAGATTCAGACAATTACCCATAAACTATCCTTGCAAAAGTATCTCGAAAAAGTGTAAGTAAGAATTTTAAATAAACTTTCTTTCAAACAAATGCGTCTTTTTACTAGACTGGACAAACCAAACGCTCCGTGTACTCCTTTTTTTAAATATATAATATTATAGTTTTTGAAAATCATGTACATCCGAACAAATTTTACAATTCATTTGTAATCATTTTCGATTGTTTAAATCTTATTGTAACGTCGGTAGACTACAATAACTAATAATTTTTTTTTGCTCGCTCATGCTAACTGGAAATGGATAATAGTACTATTCCATACAAAAACAAATAAAAACAGCCTCAGGGAAAAGCCACTATAGGCAAAAGTCTAACTAGGAGCAGCTGCACTGAGATATAGTGCTAGAATAATTTAGAATCAGTGTACGTAGATTAAAATCAAAAGAAAGTAATATTAAATGTCAAAGTTATTACATATTACATAAAACAACTCATACATGCTATATCTGTAGCGAGTAGCAACCGTAGAAGCGTTAACTATGGAACGACTTTGTTAACTTCCAAGGAGTTAACCGTTTTCTTCCGTTCATGTTCGCAGATGCATGATTTACCGAATAACCCTTTTATTACACTGATGATTTTATAAACCAACTGCAATAGCCTAATTTGTAAACTGGTTAAGTTTTCGTCACTTTTGTCAAATGGAAAGGAAAACAAGAAATTCTCCCCTGACTTAGATAAGGCGTAAGAAAATCCATACACCTATCTTGAATGTGGGCAATGGGATTTGCTACTTCCGGAGGGATGGGATTAGCATGCGTCATAATTTCCCCTCCAACGACCAGTGGCAAAACATGTTTATCAAAATCCTACCAAAACTCCGATTTATTTTTCCTTTTCAACATTATAATCAGCAATAAATACCCATAAACATAGTTATGTTAACTCATAACAAACGCAGCGCTATTACCTTCATAAATTCCTTTTATTTTTGTTATTATTACTACTACTCATATTATAATTACAAGTTATTATGGCAACGACCACTGTTATTACTGCCTATGTATTAGTGCTAATTGATAAATCATCACACACCGATCGTTTATTCACCCGAGCATCTCTTAAAATCTTAACCGATTTCTACCGTTCTTTTTGCAATGAGCTCGACAGATGAACGAATGACATTAAGCATTAGTAAACATTAATAATATTCAATCTTAAGGTTAATATTAAGTCATAGTAAAATTGTGTAACATTTTGATGTAAAGGAGAAAGAAAGACCTTGAATCAGTGGATCATCTTCCCTTCTCTTGATGCGTACAGGAAAAAAGCCGGGTGTGGGAAGTGTCAACACAGTTCTAGCCGATTGGATTTTTGTCCATTATCACTTCCCCAAGATTTCCTGCGTCAATTCAGAGCCAGCAAGTGGTCGAGGTCCGCTACTCTTTACAATAAAGGGCCTATAGAGGCCCCGAAGGGCAGTCAATTTTTTCGTTGTCACCCTCGAACGATCGACTGGATGTCGACTCGATCACCAATGCGGTTCCTACTTCAATTCGCGCTGGTTCGCCGTGTCTTAAGTTTTTTCTTCAAATAAAAGTAGACGTGGTCAAAGTTTAATCTTTTACCCCACCTATGCGCCCAGCGTGTGTCCCGAGTCATTAAGCAAAAGCTTAGACTCAAATAAATCGTCGCGCCAACGCAACATGTGCTTATAAGTGTTTTTTCCATAATAATGTTTTGTAACTGTAAAAATAAAAATGATGAAAAATAATCTTAAGTAAATAAACCTAAAATTATGTATTAGTATAAGTCAGGATTTGTATGCAGATTTAATTGTAAAGTTAAAAAGAAATAAAATATTTTTTTTTTTTAATACAATCGACAAAATTTATTTCGAAAAAATTTGTTTGATAACTCGTTTTTATACAGCTGACAAAGATGTTATTATTAATATCTTTTTAAAAATTCAAGTCTAGTAGAAGTATATTTTGATATATTGTTATTCGAAGATTTATATCAAATAAAAAGATTAAATATATTTTAGCATTACTTAGACACTTTTAAAAGTAAGTTTAAAATAAAACAATCGTTAGGAAAATGTTTGAAACTATTTTTCTTACCGGATCTATTTTATTTTTATCATATTTACATTAGGGCTTCACAAGAGTCAAGAGTAATATTGTTATTGTCTTGTATTGTCTTGAATGTCAAGACAATATTGAATACAAAATGCGAGTCAAATTTTCAAGACAACATCAATATAACTCTCTCAAGAATATTGTCTTGAAAAAAATTATTGACTTGATCTTGAAAACGTAATTAGGTAAAATCGATTAATACCGTTTACAAGAAGTTCTGACTCAAAATAATTCAATCCATCGTTTTAAACAAAGGCTTAATATCGCAGTTTTTGTGAAATGACCTATATGCAAGAGTTTTTTATTTATTTTATATGTAAGTACATAGGTGTTATAGAACGTAAAAAAACAAGCGTTTTATTTAAAATGTAAGAAGCAAATTTAAATACAGCAGTTGTATAAGCAAAAGTAATCTTAGTAAACGAATGCCTATCGTATTGCGAGATAAATATTATAACACAATACCAAGACAATACAAAACCAATACAAGATACTCTGACTCAATAACAAGACAAGATTCATTTTTTAAATATTTTTCAAGAGCAATACAATATATTCTTTAATATTGGTTTGTTTTGCTCTTGTGAACCCCTAATTTACATCCAAAAATTTGATTCTGTTAATATTTCACTGTAGCTTAATTTGAATCGGTTATTTTTTCGATTGTTCGATATTAATTTCTAAGTTTCTATGTCCTTACCGATTCCGAAAAATCGCAGAATACTACGAGTATGTATAAAAAATGTATAGCATTTTTGTTGAACAAATCACAGAACTACAATAAGTGTCAAATCTAACGGAAAAAAAGAGAATTTGAATTTAAGAAAGTTGTCTTTGTGCCAATATACTAACTATATTTTTTTCATTTGCCTGATTGTAGATTCATGATTACACATACATAATATGCATAAATGTGAACAAAATCAAGCACAATTTATATATAACGTACTAGTGGCTAGGTATGTAAATTGCAATTCAAAAACAATTGTTAGCCGATGAGAAATTTAGTTTACAACGGAGCTACGTGCGCCACATATACAGTAGCTTGGCTATGGATCGTGCATCCCTTTTGCTTTGGGACCCACTGTAAGTAGTAATAGAGGAGAGGGGATGTATAGGTAAGTGGTTGGCCCGTTGGCTACATCGCAGGCGAAGTGCAGAACGATCTGAGCCTCCGAGAGTGTACGTGCGACCCGCCTTATAGGTATCTACTAATTTCACCTTTATTGTTTCGGTATGAATATTAAAAAGTTAAATTTGTGTCGTGCCACTAGATGTAAGGAACCACAGCAAAAAAAGCCATCGTCACAGCAAAGCGATAGAAATACGGTAAAAACACTAAGAATTTGCTATTAACGAGAGGGAAACTACCCAGATGAACAACGATCAATACACGGTAAACTCATAATGTTCTTCGATCTTTTGTTCATGATCATAGTAGCCAGAATTACCAAGTAAGTGCCTTCAAATTATTTGCTCGTATATTTTAACTTACTATAATAGTGGTATTTTTGTGAATTTTTGTTTTTATTAATTCTCACGCGTCAATTTTTTTGTCTAATTTTTCGTGAATTATTATATTTCCTTAAATAATTTACGCTTGCCCTAAAGAATTCCTTTTTTTCGCTCGGTGGAACGAAATCAAATTTGGATTGGTAATGAAAAATTATGTATCATGGTTAGTTTAATAATAATGGTAAAACAAAACGAGCGAGAAAAATCTCGTGTCAGGTCGATAAAATTTTTGAAAATAATCAAATCAGGTATAATCTGGGAAAAAATTCAACTAGATCAATAGGGATTAAATCAGACGCTAAATAATCTGATGATTAATTAACAAATAAGCCATCCTCGAGAAATACAGGGGGTAACCGAAAAAAAATAAATACGAATTTTTCGAATGGAAACTTTGAATTCGAGTAACGCGTTCGAAATCCAACGGACATCACAACGGGTGAATCAGACAGCAGTAAAGCAAGCCATTCGACAAGCTGCTCAACAATACTCTGGGGGGTCATTGAAGACGGAACTTACAGGCGGTTAACACTTATTCACCGAAATGACCGCACGTAGGCAATAACATTACAAACAATGTAAGATAGACGAGTACATAGGCAAAACCGGAAATAGACATCGAGTTTCTCACGAGTAGATTTGAAAATATTTTAACTTGACTACAAGTTTATGGATATGCTTAACAAAGATAATATAAAAGTGATGCCGACTGTACCACTGGTTGACCAGCCGTTCCAGGATTACCAGAATTTTGTCGTAAATTGAGTGGTAGAACAAATAACAGAAATTACAACATTACATTTGGGACTGACTTTATTATTAAATGATAATAACCGGAAAAATTACTTTTACTTGTCATAAGGAGAGTACCGAGGGAATGATCTGTTAATGTACAAAAAACTTTTTCTCTTGCTTCAAGACAATTTTCACGCGGAGGAATTCGAAGGTGAGGGTAAAAAAACTTTAGACGCCTATATCATTACTGGCTCATTGGCAAAAATTTGAGACGGCTCTGACGTTATGGTTGATGGATTATTTAATCTGGACAAAACATATAGCAAAAAGTAATCTAAAGTGTATGATCATGTAGATAGTTTAAAAAACAAATAAGTAAGTAATAGAAAAAATAAATTTTATAATTGTGATCATTTTGTGAAAAAAGATTGTAATAATAAAGTTGTATAAGTTTGCAGCAATAAAAAAAAAAGTTTTAATAATTAAAAAAGTTAATAATAACCCTTGACGACGTGTAATTTTAAAAAATCAGTTATAAGTAAATATGTTATAATGCGTGATTTTAATTTTTTTAAACGCACTGTACTTTTATACAACCAAATGAATATCCCTCAACATGTCATCGGCTTAGGGCAATGAAGAGTCTTTTCTAAGATGGCAAGAGAAAGCCTTTCTAAAAATGGCTAAAGATCCTTTTCAAATAAAAATTTTTTTCATCCGAGTTTAAGTTGGAAATACATATATACATATGAGAAAATTTACAAAAAATACCCCGTTTTTGTCCCCGATCTTTAAATAAAAATTTTTTTTGAGGCACATCCTCGAAATAAGGCTCATTTTGTTCAGAATTTCATATGCTATAAGAGGAAAACTGTAAACACAGGTTTCAGTGGCGGTGATACAATTTTTCCGTGATTCACATATTAAAATTATATTTATATAGACGGTATGTGTAAATTAATATAGTGATATCTATAATAGCAACCTAAACTAATATTTATACAAAAATTTTTATTCAGTATTATTATCATGTTGACTGCCCACATCCACACACATGCACGAGCGCACTCACATGTATATGAAGAAATCCATAAAAAATATCCCGTTTTTGTATCCCATTTTAATAATAAAAAAAATTTTGTTTGAAGCATACCTTAGAAACCGGGCTTATTTTACTCTTAATATCCTGTTGTATAAAGAAAAACAATTTTGATTTACATTTTATTAGTATACCTGTACGTATCACACATACAAATATGATTTTAACATGTCAATAGCAGAGGAAGATTAGTGATGAAGTCATTGCAGGTACAAAATTTTATTTATATCTTAAAGTAAGATAAGTAAAAAATTTCACATTATTTACTTAACCCAAAAAAATTATTATACCTAGATTTATAGGTTAAAATGAATAAATATGTTATAATGCCCAAATTTTTTAAACTCGTACTTCTATAGCTAAGTTAAAGATACTACTCCAAAATATCTACGATAACATAATTAACTATTGTTTTATTCATACACGTCCATTCATAACGAAAAAAGCTAAAAAAAATTAGCTCAAGTTTAGTATTTGATCCCTGAAAAAGTTTAATTCACCTAGTTTATTAATTTTCTAGCACACATTAAATTATAAAATGCAGACTTCTAGGTCTATGCAGTTTATAGTCACTGAAAAGACCCTTATATTATTTACTAAAATAAATTAATGTTGATACTTTTAATAGTATATATAGTATATGAAACAACAAAATGACACACGCACACACACACACACACACACACACACACTAATAATTTAGACCAGAGTATACAATAAAACACATAAAACAGCGGCAAAAATGTTGTACCTGTAATCCTGCAGAGATAAACTGTGTACATCCGTAATTTTTCACACCATTAAAATTATAATATCGCACGTTATCTCAATAAAAAATGAATCCAATAGGTACGTATCACTGAAGTTAACATAATTTCATTTATAATAGGATTTCTTAACCTTGAACTGAAACGTACACACACAGTATTTAGCCAACTTTGGGTTACATTTAAAATTGTTATTATTTTTTTAGTTTATTTTTAATAAAAAACTTAATATTAGAAACCTTTTAAGATACAGCATTGAGATTATGCATTAATTTCCAAAACAAAATTGCCACAGAATTTATTTTTAGTACATTTCTTACGCGTACATTTTTTTAAGAATTTTTTAATATTATTGAGGACTAATTTAGCTCCAGCATTAGTTAGCTTAAATCATACTAACTAATAACTGATGTCTGTGCATTAACATACACCTGCTTCCTAAAAAATACTTTGATCATTTATAAAAGCTTTCTTTGTTAAATGCTTCTGTTTTATTTGTGATTCGATTCCAGGCGGGTTATGTAATCACACAATCATAAAAAATAATTCAATTTGTAACGATACATATGTTAATAAAAAGTTTCATTATTAATGAATAGAATTGACTGTTTAATGTTGGTATATTTTCACTTTCTATCATGTCCAGTTAAATTTTGGTAAAAAATACTATCGTACTTAGCTAACACATAACAGCGTTACGACTGCAACAAAAATTTTATTTTTTTTTTCTTGTCTAAGGTTAACTTGGCATAATAAGCATTGATACGTAGAACTGTAACTGCATAATTTTAACTTAAGCCATTTACATAAAGAACAAAGTCCAAAACTATTTTAATTACTCTTTTTTTCGCGATATGACATATTATTTTCTTCTATTCTGATTCATGTATGGTTCTCCGTTTGTGTATCTGAAATGTATACGTATAAAGATATAAGCATGACATGAAAATATACGTACACACACACAAACATAAACATTCACACCAATTCTAACAACGCCTTAGCAGGCCAACCAGCTCCTTTATGCTATAATCCTCATGTGTCGTACACACTGTCTCGCTCACGTTTTGATAATTTTTACTCTGTTTTTTCCCGAAGATATCCCACATGACCCGTGCCTGCAAAATGCAACTAGTCTCCTTTTATAGGAAAACACTAAATTGACGTTCCACATAATTAACTTTTCTAGTTCAACTTACGTCAGAGCAAACTATAGTTTTTATTATAATAAACAACAAAAATAACATTGTAACAAAATTTTTTTTTTACTAAAATATAATTTTGTATTGATATTGTTAAATATCAAGTTTATTAATGATTTATCGATAAATAATAAAAATTTATAATCATACATTTAAAACGATACCTAAATGATAGAATTGTAAATTTTGAAATTCAATAAAACGTACTGATTTTTAATGTTTTTCGTTGTCCTCTGGGAATAAAATAAAATCATGTTGTGAAATAATTGGAATACTATGATTAAGCAAATTGTTCTGCTTGCTATAATTTATAGTATTATATATCAGATAATTAATTGATACCTTTTCATTGTTTCTATACATCTTCGCTCAATACTTTTAATCATAACACAAGACACAAAATTACTAAAAAATTTTCTCACATTTTTCATTTTTGTTTTGCATTTTTATTTTTCATGCCTTACAAACGAGCTTTCAAAGTTTTTGATGACGATCTTGTAGCCTGCTCCGTTATATTTGACTCCACCGTTTTTGTTCCTAGCGTTCTCGCTCCTGATGCTCTCGATCACGTTGCTCGCGTCCTGTGTAATATCTGCCCACATAGAGTCGCTGTTGTCACTCCACTTGCTTGTGTTTTGCCTGTAGTTAAAGTTCCCAAAGTCTCACCAATTTTTTTGATCTGTAACTCTGTTATTTTGCTGCCACTTATAATGTAAAAAATGAGGAATAACAGTAATTATTGAATTAATTAAAATTAAAACTTTGTAAAAACACCTTACGTATGGCTATGTTTATAAATTTACTCTCCCCTTAATAGAACATCTTCGTCCTCACTTTTTTTTTTCCTGTGCATGCAGAGCTCCTTTGGTAAATTATTTATCCTTTATAATACTTACGTTTGATAAGATACGCACTTTTTATTAAGATATTGAAGACTACATAAGGTATAAAATTTATTGACATTTTTTTACAGTTATTGATATCTTGCATCTTCATTTCTTGTACTGTACAAGTAAGTTTTTAGCGTTTTCTGAGACGATCTTGTAACTAGTGCTGTTCTACTTGCCTTAATCGATCTTGTTTCTGACGTTCTCGCTCCTAACAATCTCGTTCACGTTGTTCGCGTTTTGTGCAATATCTGCCCTAATAGAGTCGCTGTTGTCACTCCGCTTCCTTGTGTTCTGCCTGTAGTTGAAGTTCCCAAAGTCTCATAAATTATCTTTAATCTGTAATTCTGTTATTTTGCTGTCACTTATAATGTAAAAAATCAATAGTAGCAGTAATTTTTATAATAATGAAAATTGAAACTCTGTAAAAACACCTTATGTATATCTATGTCGATTTAAAATTTACTCTCTCCTAATAGAATATCTTCGTCCTCACTTTTTTTTTGGTTCTTATGCGTGCACAGCTCCTATGGTAGATTATTTATCCGTTATAATGCTTCTGTTTGATAAGATACGTACTTTTTCTTAAGATGTTGATATTTACATAAGATAAAAAATTTATTGAAATTTCTTTTGACATTTTTGTTTGTTTTGCATTTTCATTTTTTATTACTTACAAATAAGCTTTTAAAGTTTTTGAAGACGATCTTGTCGAATATGCCGTTCTACTTGCCTCTATGGATCCCGTTCCTGGTGTTTTCGCTTTCGACACTCTCGATCACATTGCTCCAGTTTATTGTAAAATATATGTACATAAAGTTAAATAATATGTGTGTGTTACTATGTACCTAGTTGTATTTTGTATGCTTTTAAAAACAAGTTTAATGCGATGAATGATGAATAAAGCAATTGGAAAGGTGGGAAACGATGTTACAACGGCGTTATGTATAAAAATCGTTAAAACTATAACTACAGCAGATTTTCTCGGAGACTATTCTCGTTACATGGATTAAATTTCGAGAATATTTATTTATTTATAATTTTGTGAAAAATCATCTGCCTGCTTGAAAATTTTTGTAAATATGTTGTTTACATGATCCTTAAGAAAGCAGAAAATTTGTTTAAAAACAATTTATATTTTTTCAATCAAAGATGAAGAGGTTATAGCTGTTAAGTGCTCTATTTTTTTTTTTTTTTTTTACTGCGCCATTGTAGCTGCTGCGACATTTAGCCCTTTTCAAGTATAATTAATATACATAACTCTCAGCAACACGTCAGTAATGAAATCTAATTTTCAACACCATGAGGGGATCATCAAGTATATTGTTTAGTTTTTACAATCAAACTTCTTAATTTATCTGCAAAACAACAAATTTTGTTAAAACACTTCTTATCCTCAAAAACAAGCTGTTTAACCCCACACAATGGACAAAACAAATTTTCATCTACTTTTGCATACATCTTATTAACGCATTTACCGCATCGTACTATTTGAATTCCGCAGAAAATCAGTACATGTAAACGAATAGTTGTTATGGAGCTGTGCAATGTTTGATTTTGCCTTGTTTCAAAGTAAAAAAAATGAATTAATTTTTGAAATAAATTTTTGTTCCTATTTTTTTCTTTGAAACTTTTTTTTTTCTCCTCGTCCTTCCTGTTAAGGAGTGGGGTCTTTTCTTCTGTAGTACTCTTTTCCTTCTTACTACTTGTCGACATCATGAAATACTAAGTAAAAAATAGGTTGTAACATGCATTTATAATATCTTTTTTATAGAATGTAGCGACATTTTCCTTTGTTACGTCGGTGCAACGTACCATTCGAGCCTAAACTTTCGCTTAATAGCTCGGGACTCGCACTGGACGCGTAGGTGGAACGCGGGAGTAGTTAGGGTACTATTTTTCCAGACACTCTCATAGATATATGTCATACGGCTGGCGGCAAGAGCGGGGGCGTGGCCGGGGTCCTATTTTGGCAGGCCACGTGATCCTGCGTGGGTAGCCAGTATGCGCGGAAGAGGGCGCGCAGTGGCTCCGCGTAATTTGAATATTATTACCGACGCTGCCTAGTCGGTAACTTTCTTTTTTATATTTTTTTTTTTTTATATTTTTTATATTTTTTTAAAAAAAATTTTTTTTTTTTTATATTTTTTTTTTTTATTTTTTTTTTTATTTTTTTTTTATTTATTAATTTTTTTTTTGGAGAGGAAAAATAAAGGCGTCCAAGTTCCAACTGTGCCAAATGGTAAGCGTGACAGAATTCGAAAATTGCAAAATTCAAAAATTTGTTCTAATTCTTGACCGCTCTTCGTAAGGGTTAGTGTAAGGAGTGGGTGGTGGGTGGGGTTTTTTAAATTAATTAAAAAATATATTTCATACATGTATTATATAAAAATAAACAGAATGTTTAAATGTTTTACAATATTATTAATCCTATTTAATTTAATATTTATGTCATTTAAAAAAGACGATTTCTACGATATATGACGAGCTTACGAGGTTTGGTAAATCGTCCCTGTATCTCACGACACCTTTCTTCACATTTCTTGTCGTCGCAATTAATTTCTTGAATAAATCCGTCATGAAGACGGAAGTGGCGACTCCGTTTCTTCAATTTGAGTTCCCATGTTTAATGACCTACGTCCGATTTTAAGTTAAATTTATAAGCGTATTGCTTACGTAGCAACAGCTCAAAAAATGCCACCATACCCATATGATCCGCAGGTACGTTGGCTTCTACAGCTTTTGTTGTGAGGTAATATGCTGCACATAGTGATCTTCTTATGTTCTTATGTTTCGAGCATATTGCTTCCGATCCATAACTTAAGTTATTACAAAATCGATAATTACCATATCGATCTTCATAAGGAAAATTTACGCTCACATCACACCTCTTTATCATCTTAAACTGGAGCCACTTGGAGACAAAATTGTCTCACTTTCTTTTCCTTTCGATCTCTTCATCCGACATTTCCAGGCGGCGACCATAATCTTGAACGTCTTTAAACTCTAAATATTCCTTTAATTTTTCTTCGAAATATTTAGCTATATTAATCAACATCCAATTAAAATCATGGTGTATTGAATATATAGCATAATCTATTGTCTCAGGACAATAAAACACGATTTTTGCACCAAACGTAAAGTAAAGTAACACCAAATCGAAAAACATTTTGACCGATTGATCGACCACTGGCTGATAGTTTTGAAAGTAGACTAAAACCTATAGTGTAGAGTAAAAAGGGTCAGAGAAATCTAAGAGCTATGGAATACTTATACATTTCAAGCAAATATTTATTACTCATGAGTCTACAGGGATTGGAAAAATGCATCGGCTTAATGTAGAACATCGGTTAAAGTCAAGGAAGTCTACTTGATGCTTACGTTTCTCAATAACATTTTGTGTGAAAATTTTAAAAATTAAAAATATAATTCTAAGTTATTCATTTTCATCAAAGTACATCGTAAAACAATTAATAGGAGTGGGTGGTTAGGCGGGTTTAAAAAAAAAAAACCATCTTAAAATGTATCATATACATGTATTTTTTAAGAAACTCACATTATCAAATTAAGCTTACATATAAATTTTAATAATGTACTTTTCCATGGTTGCACTTAGATTTACTAGTTTGAGTACATGTATTGCTGACAATACGATTATTTCCATAATTTCTACGTCTAGTTATACGATTAAAAAAAGTTACAGCTATTTTATCATCTATAAGAGTATTTGTTGAAAAAAATGAACAAAACATGCCTAAAGAATAGTTGTTACACATGAAAAATAAAAAATCGATACAGTAATTTCCGCAAACGGTGGAATTAATATTTTGAAGCTGTTGTACATTCCAATGGTAAGTAATGCAGTTTCTTTTGAGTCTATCAATATGATGAGAGATCGAGGGTAGAAGACCATAGCTGTCAAAGTACACTCCATCACCTTTAATATCAACATATATTGCTACCCAATGCGAGCCAGGTTTGAAACTTTCGTCGGTATTAACTATGAGAGCGCACGGTCTCGTCCAAACAAAAGGTAACTGGTCAGCGGGGAATACGCCGACCGTCGCTGCAGGTATATTGCAAAGAGCTCTACGCAGTTGCAACGAGTCCATAATAACAGATGTATGAATTCTTATGAGTTGAAATCTACAACTACTTGACGATTTGAATCTATTTCCAATATGTTGTCAAATTCAGCATACAAAATGCAATTTATAGTTTTCGTGAGAGCTGTCTCGAAACGCACCTCTATTCGTACTGTACCATTTTTTACTAAATTCCAATGACCTGCAAAATGTGATGAGAGATCAGGTGTAAGATCGAATGCAAACAGGCAATACCCATGGGGATAGTTTTTTCTGTGAATACTGTTTCCCTCGTTCATGTAGTAGATCCCGGTACCCAAAAATAAAGTATGGTATGCTTCCGCGTACATAGGTGTGTTACCTGTAAAAGTCGGTTGCAGCGGTTAACTAGGGACTTGTACACCATCAACGTATAACGACAAAAAATTTATAGAATAATTTTGAAAGTTGAATGGATTCATCTTTCAATCCCCATTGAAGGCTTTGTTGTCAACAAAACCTAAAATGATTCTTTTCGGAAGTTGTCCAAGGATAACGTTATCCAAACAGTCACCGCTTATACCGCTATGTAAGGTAAAAGATTTGACTTCGACGCACGTAATTGGATACTTTGCCGTAGTGTTAGCCAAAGTTTTTGCGTGTGCGATCAAAACTGTAGGGCTAACTTTCACTCGCCGAACGAGAAGCGTAGCCTCGGTAATGCTGATAGAATAATTTTTCGTTGAAGCATCCATGAGACAAAAAGCATCTTTTGAGCGTATTATACGTAAACGAACTTTGACGCCGTTTAATAATAATTTATCCTGATTGAATACGTCGCAGTGTAAATGACCCATTAAGTCTATGATCTTTCCGTCTTTTAAATATTCTTGACGTTTAGTAAGAGCTGAATTTTTTGTCGAGCCGGGTAATTCGTCCATTTCACCAGCGACATCTGTTTCCCAAAGATTTGTTGACAAATGCGATGATTTTGCTGCAGGGCCGTAATTTAAAAGCGTTTCAATGTTTGCTCTGTAAGGGTAAGCATTATTTAGGGGAGTCACGAGTTTTTGATTAAAACATACGTCAACTTGGTTGAATATCGAGTGTAAAAAATTGTTTACTGGAGCTACAAGCGCATCCCCATCCTTGTCGTAAGGTGTCAATTTGACATTCACTCTGAGCATCGTATGGGCCAAGTCGATGTAATCCTCGTTTTGAGAACTAATAACGAACTCTATTGGACTCTCATCGCTTAACGACAAAACAGGTTTGTAATGCACCCATCGGTTAGCTTCTAATGCCGTCTGCGTGAGAGGAACGGAAAATAAATCCAATTTGCTCTTCAATCAAGGGTCTGTGTGACTATGCAGGAAAGACATGATTATCCAAAAATAACTACTGGTTTTAATTTTTTATTTCTTACTGCCTTTCTCTTAGTTTTGCGAACAACTCTTTTTTTTACCTTTCTGTTTGATTTTTTTTCTTACTATTTTTTTTATTTTTCTTACGCGTACCTATTTTTCGCTTGACTTTTCTCGAACGACTTTTTTTCTTTTTTTCTGCAGCGTTTAACGACTTGTTTACACCACCGCTTCTACGCCAAGACTGTGCTCTTTTCTTATATGGTAAAGCATTATATCCCGATCCTTCCATCAGCTTCACAATTTTTTCTGTAGCTTTACGTTTTAAATTTTTACCAGATTCGTTTATCCGATTCTTGAATGCGTGTTTAAATGGAATATTGATTTCCCCTATATCGTCAATTATATTCACTCCCGCTCGTAAAGCTTCTTTTCCAACGGCACGAGCACCTCTAACTATGAAGGGCATAGCACTCCGAAATAGTCCAGTGAAAAAAGAGCCTAATCCATGTCCTCTCTGTCTATATGACCCCGCAAACACATGCTTGACTCCTCTTCCGCCCCCGTGCTGTGTGTGATACCCCTCGTAAAAAACCATTTTGTAACGATTCGCTTAAAAGAAAACTTTCCTAAAATGTAACACCACGGTCAGTGTCCCAAACTTAAATGTTATTGGTTTACCGAATTGATCTCTTATATCTATATCAATTGTATGAAATCTATTATTGAGGAGGGGTACGTAGGCTGGTGGAGTATATCTCTTGACAATTGTGCTTCCGAAATTAATTTCTTGAGCGGCTAAATTTACTATTTTCAGCAGGGGTGCAAATGTATCACCAACTATACTTGATTCACATATATTAGAATAGATAAAAAGTTGATCGGGTACCGCTCTTGATAAGCTTGCTGGTTCTTTACCGTGAAACAATAGCCTGTAATCCCCTCTTATTTCGGCACGGTCACGATCAACCTCGGTTAGTCCTTCCTCAAACCCAATAACGCGTTTTACTACAGTTGATACAGCCGGAGTTTTTCCGCATGTTCTTGTACGTCCTGGTCCTATTATTGGAAATCCAATAAATACAAATCCGCCTCGATGATCATAAATTAGCTGCTGACATTTCTTATCTTTATGATAGTATTCCAACCATTTTCTATTTATTTTCTCGCATAAACTATGTACAGAGTTGTAGGTGCCGTGCTGAATAAAACACTTTTTTTCTTTACCAGGATCGCTTATTACTGCCTCTTCTCGTCATACATGCAAAATAGTGTACGGTACGTGAATCTCAGTAATTCCTACCTCCCATTTATAACTAAGCTCGATCTCTTTCGGTAACTGAGTGAAAAAATTTGTTGTAGTATTGTTCGGAAAATATATCATACTACTATTGCTAGGTGAAGTTACAGTAAACTCCTTATGATGCATTGTTTTTTAAATCGCTTGAATTTATCCACGAGTTAAATTTTTCAGGGTATCCTGCCCAACTAACAAAGTGTTGTTTGTTTTTCCCTTTTCCTCTTGTTTTCAAGATCTTGTTAATTTTATGGTCTTGCTCCGAGACACGCTCTTTGCGAACAGGGTTAAGTTCTTGAGAGTAAAAAATACTTCAATTTTTTCATCATCTAAATCACTGAGCTCATATACATGTAAATTTTGTCGTTTCAAAATTCGAGTAATTTTAAATATCTTTTCACTCCATGTTTTTACTGCACCTTTTTCAAACACATTTTTATCACGGCTTATGCGTACATAATCACCTACTTTATAATTATATTTACTTTGACTGTGCCGTTGTTTTGTTTGAGGTTGTCTCGAATTGACTAAATTTTGTCGTGCTATATGTGCGTTATATATTGTTACACTGCTTGGCGCTAACTTTGTTGTAGAGTGGGGGTATTATTGTAACCACTAATTAAATCTTGTAAAATGTCTACGTAACGGTATGTATTTTTGTATGTAAAATATCTGTACATACGCTCTTTAAACGTTCGAATGACGAGCTCTACTACGGCCGCTTTAACATCAGGGTTTTTGGCAACTCGAAATTTTATAGCATTGTCTTTCAAAAAGCGTTGAAATTCACTGCCTAAAAATTCAGTCTCGCGATCCGTTTGTAACATAAAGGGCGAGCGAGATTGACTATTTTCGAGAATTTTTTTAAAACCTGCTGTTACATTACGGCAACTTTTATCTTTTAAAGGTTGCACCCATACAAATTTGCTTAATACATCAATTACAATTAAAATAAAAGACACTCCGTCGTTGTAGTTTTTTAATAACGTCAGTTGAATGAGATCTGCTTCCCACAATTCATCTCTAGCATTAACATCGTAAAACAACCGTGGAAACTTTCGCCGAATAGATTTATGTAAAGTATAAGCATCATGTTTTTGCAGCCACTCTTTGATTTTCTCGGGGGAGATTTTGTTTTTATTTATTCTTATTAAATTGTGGACCCCAGAAAATGCTGCTTCATGGTTAGGGGTAAAATATTGTTTCTCTAGCACATTCATTATTTATTAATATCGTAACCAGCTTTTAACACCGCTTGATTTTGGTGTAGATGAATCGTGTACAGTTTTTTCCAAAGGTGATGGAAAAGTCTCGTGTTCAAACGTTTCTTCGTCTTCTCCGAGCGACTTTATATTACTGGTCCCATCCAACAGCAAGCTTGAACTGTCGCGATCTACGATTTTCAAGAGGTCTGTATTTCCCACGAGGTTTAGAGGAGTGTTTATCTCCCGAAGTACTTTAGCAAAAATGTTCCTCCCCACCGATTTAACATTTTTCCTTCGCCTTACAGCATCATTAATTAAATCGATAATATTTGACCCATCAATTTTTTTACCTTTATAAATTACTGTACCTGTACTATCCCACTTAATATTGTTTTTGTATCCTTTTAAATGTTTTAGAAGCAGCATAGATTTTTGTTGATACACTTTAGGTACAGTACTGACAATCGTTTCTTCGCTCATTCCATAATCATCTGTATTAGTAGTGATATTCTTAACTTCGTTTTTAGCAATCTGCATTGGCTCACGCTTTTCATCGATAAAGTATAAATACCTGTGTAAAACTCTCAAGTATTCCTTCAATTTATCGTATTCATTGCTATACGAATTTGAATCTAGAATTTTTTTATCGAGTCGTCTAATTGATTCAAGTTATCTCCGGCTGTCTGTGTGGTTTGTAAAATAGAATGTGTGAAAAAATTATTTGCGGGTGTAAGAGTAGAAGGACCGGGGCTTCCTCCTACGGTAGTGCTTTCTCTTTTTATTCTTTTGAGTTGGTCTTTAGACAGTAAAATCATTTTTTTCCCTCTTTCCATTTTATTATTTTTACAATATTCTTGATAATATTTCACTTAGAATAGGTTGTAATATTAACAGTAAAAAACCGTTACCTTTTTGAGCTATAATTTTCCTTTTTTTTTTCCACGAATTTTTACCTTCACTTTTCGCAATCAATTGTCTTAAAACACTTTTAAACTTAAAAAAAATTTTTTTTTGACTGTTTTTCAGAGAAACAACACCTTTGAGAATGTTTAAAACACACTCGCACAAGCAGTCGATTAATTTTTTGTCTCCTTTTTTTAATAATGCAACTCTCTGTTCTCTATTGAGATAAGCGAGAGCTTCTAATATTGCAATGTACTTTCTTTCAAAAGGAGCTTCACGAGCCTCGTCTACACGACGAGGGGGTTGTTTGAAACGTCCGTTTTTCGGTGTTGATGGCTTCATTGTCAAAAGAAAACTGAGAGCTATGCGTTACTACAAACTATTTTATCTGTTAATTTAACCCAAATGCGCGAAAGCACTCGTTGCATATTTTGGCAGGTAAACATATTGATACTCGTCGTTGGGGAATATACACGCACGAAATCTTAACTCATCCAAAGTGTCCTGTTTGCAATCAATCATGAGGTAACCATGACCTTTAACCGTTGCATCTTGATAGGCCTCTTGCACAAATTTCGGATCTTCAGGATATATCTGTCTCGCTAAATGTTGTATCTGCGCGCGATCGCGAGGATTTTTAAATACGACAATATACGATGCGTTCAGACTTATGTCTCGCGAATGAGTTGACTTGTAAAAAATATTTTGCGTTATAAACATCACACTAATATTTTTATGGTGACTCCCTTTTGTAAAAAGATCTACCACAACATGATTCGACGATTTGCGCATCAGATCGTCGATGATTAAAAGTTTTTTAAGATGAGGATCGTTTGAATAATCAGAAGGTTATGGCAACCCCTCGTGAAATTCAATTTGTCGTCCGTTTTTCAAAAAATTCTCAGTTTTATAGCCATCCTGCCACTCTGCATAATAAAATAAAATACGGTCAAATGTAACGCTTGCCATTTGTTCTATATAATTTAGAAATCTTTTAACAAAAACTGTTTTTCCACAACCAGTTGGACCGCAAATCATGCTTGTCCACGGATGTTGCCAACGGGTATCCATTATGACAATATTTTTTATACTAATTATATTTTGAAAAGCTAGTACGTTAAATACTTTACCGAAAAGCATACCTACTTTGTGGTGGTGGGTGCAACAGTACGATTTTGTAGCTAATACTTAAGCGTATAAATCTATTCATATATATATATATATATATATATATATATATATATATATATATATATGCATCTTACGCATGGGTTGGTTCGATGTGTGAGCGTCAGCTGATTTGTCTCTACGTACACATCAGACGCTACTCTCTTCTTCTCTCAACTACTCCCTTGGGTAGATGAAAGGAGCATGCACAGGAAAAATATTACCTGCATTGGTATCTAACTACGCAAATGAACGACTCGTATACTTTTATTACTTACAAAAGTAGTTGTAGTACCTTATTCTGATTTTGGAAGATGCAAGTCCTGAATAGCTCAGTTGGTTAATGGTTTCATCGACATGAAACCGTTGATTCAATTTGATCTCTTCAGGGCTTGCATAGTATTTTTTTATTTTATTTATTTATATATTTTATTACACCTAATATTTATAAGTATGGGATTTTTCTAAATAAAATTTCGAATGGGGTACCACTCTAAAAAAAGCCAAAATATTAGTTTGACGATTTTATTTTGCAATAACTTTTTTCAAAAACGTACAGTAACAAATAATTGATTCATTTTTCATTATCACCGACGCAATCCACGACGTCAGAACATCCAGGGGATGGTCGTAGCGATCTTTGACGTTTAAGCTTCTGGTAGGCGTTAAAATATGCATCACTATCCAACGCTGATGATTTTTTTAGAGATTCAGTCTTGATGATCCATTCTTTTAACATGCACGCTCTATACAATGCACAAAATGACTGCTTGTCTTCGAAATGTTATTGCGCATGCGTTAGCTAAATTGGTAAACCAATTTTTTTATTTTCATACATTTTGAATTAGGTATGAATTTGCGATAAGTCGCAAACCTCACGTGCTAGTATTGAACTTATAAACTCAGCTCCATCGTTACCATACATGTAAATTCTCTTGAAATTTTTAGTAAGCGTAATAAGACTATATTTTAAATAATTTATTGTGGTATCTCCATCCAAACCACTCTATACCGTGAACTTCTAGCGGGCAGTGATTATTATACTTTTTTACATCGTAAGGTAAATCGTTAAATGGGCGGGGTGGTTTAATTAACCAATGACCGATGACATTGCTTGTATCGATACCATGGCAACTTCTTCTGGTATAAAACGCCTGTCAGAGTCATAAAAACCTTGTATATCTACAACCAAATCCATGATGGTGAACTACTACACTCTCTTATAATATTTATTCTCTGGACAAGATTTTTGGTTGCTGGAGAATCGATCGGTCGTGAATTTTTTAACCGACGAAAATAACGATTTCTTTTTTTTTTTCTCGTTCTTTCTGGTAAGTAGAGGGGTCTTCTCTTCTATAGTACCCTTTTCCTTCTTACTACATGCAGACATCATGAAATACTGAGTAAAAAACATATTATAACATGCTCTTATAATATATTTTTTACAGAATGTAGCGACATCTTTTTTTTTTTCTTTATCTCGCTCTCCCTCCTTTATCTTAACAAGTCCCTTCAAAAAATATCATAAAAATGATCATGCTATGAGTAAAAGAGATGAGTAAAAGAGATGAAAGAAGCAAGTGGCTCACCTTTCGCAACTATAACCATCATCATTTTTCTTCCACAGCGTTAGTATATAATATATATTGAATATCAAAATTTTATAAGAAAATATATGATTAGGGAAAAATAAAAAAAGTTTTACATTCATGTTGGGAAGAACTCTATTTATTAAAAATTTAAAAAAAATCATTATTACAATATATTTTGTATTTGTGTTTTACAAGTGCATACCAACAGACGCACACCATTCATTTTGACAATTGTCATCTTGTATTGCTATTACATAAATATCTGTTATTTTATTTGTATTTATTATAAATAAAATTTCAGCAATTTTAATGTTCTCTAATTCTTGAATATTGTCGTTATATTCTGTAGAGCCATGATAATTTATAATACTCGATGTTTGAAAATAACCTATAAATTTTACATGAAAAATGATATCCGAAACTGTTTTCATGATGTACATTTTTTGATACAATTGTCTATAAGCGGATATCTGCTTTTTATTTTTTAATTCTATCAACGTATGGAATAATAAGTGCCACGATAAGCCTTGCAACGTCTGGCGAAAAGTTGGAAAACGAATACATTCAGGAAATTTGCAAACATTTTCAAAACATGAACATTTCGATGAAGAGCAGTATGTTTGAATAGTACGCATGAGATCTATAACAAACAAATCAAAGTATCAAATTAGTTGAATCAAGTAATTTTCCTATACATTGAAACAATTTTTTAGAATTCATTTTCCAATAATCTTAGTCTACGTCTATGTTTAACTACGTCAATCCATCGGTTATAATATGTTCTTTTTATCAAATGACCGTTGCAACATTTATAAATCACACCGTCATCACGTTGCTCTTCATCCAAACGTCTAACTTTATGAAAATGAATCCTTATAATTCCATTTGTATCGATTAGATGTAAGAGTTCTGCTGTTCTAATATTTAAAAATATATGCGCATCTAATAGTCTATTAAACGGTACAGTATTTAACTGATCGTTGGGTTCCAAATTTTCCACGGGTTTTTCAAGCCTCCATATGACGCTGGACTCGTTAAAATACCTTAACACTCTTACATATTCGAAGGTCATCTCAATAAAATCAAGCTTTAATAGATTTTCATACATTTCGTGATACGCTTTAACTTCTCCATC
Source organism: Copidosoma floridanum (assembly GCF_036245765.1). Taxonomy (NCBI): domain Eukaryota; kingdom Metazoa; phylum Arthropoda; class Insecta; order Hymenoptera; family Encyrtidae; genus Copidosoma; species Copidosoma floridanum. The sequence continues at coordinate 11,189,868 of NW_028321888.1, forward strand.
TGCTTTGAGTTTAACAAGCGTATGTAAAAGGGAGTGCCATGCTAATTCTTTTAAAGAGGATTTATAGGGTGAATAATACTTGCACGTTGGCACACGACAACAGTACCGATGGCAATCACAATTTCCGTCAGCACAGACTTTTTTGATTGCGCGTACTGTATCTATAACAAAAATAATTTATTCATTTGATTTTATTTTTTCTGATAACCAAAAGGATACGATAAGGTTTCCGAAATAAACCGCCGCTTTTTTAAAACTATTGCGCATGTTTTTTCTTCACTACGCGTTACCACTTCATGTATGTCGGACTTTCTAATCATCGTATTTTTAATTTTTATTGTGTTATCTGATTCGACATTATTTTCATTCCATCGATCAACCATAGTTACAATAGAATCGAAATTTTTTTTTTAATGAATTTTCGCAATTTAATTTAATACCCTTGACTATGCATACATCATGAAACCCCCCAGCAGCTGTACGCACACGGTACGCATAAAATTTAGGACCTCCTGAAACAAAGGTCTCTACATACGAACCCACACCATACACCTCTTATTCATCTGTTAACTGTCCTAATAACGAACCGGTAGGTGGTTGATATTTACTGACATTTTCATTATTACTTGTAAATATTACTGAGTCTGTATCATAATACAAAACTCTTCTATCGAGTTTTTCCAAGTATGAGTGAAGTTTTAAACGTGCTTGAGCTGTCGTATATGCAGCTACAGCAACGTTTGTACATGGAGAGGAAAGCGCCACTTCCTCTTTATATCGCCACGTTACATACATAACACTATCATTCACCGGTAGATAATTTTCTATGTACTTCTGACTATCGCATAATATCTTTAGTAACTTTTTATAATCATTAACTATACTAGATTGAGGTAAATTTCCCCTTTGACCGAATTTCCCCCAAAACGAATTTAAACATAATTTTACTACAGAACGCAGACCCGAATTTTTTTTAATGTTACAGATGTCTAATTTAATACCTTCTTTATGTTCATAATTATTGATATATTCTAATTTATCTTCTTCCGTCTTAACCGTACTGGGCCACCCACTTGCTTTTTGCTTAATTTTTAAAAAAGTGTCTATATACTCTGTAAATAATCCACCACTTTGAGAAGTCTCATCAGATTTAGCAACTTTATATTGCCTTATGTCATTAATTTTTGATAATTTATACCCTAGTTCTAGAGCTTTCTTTATTTCGACGGATACCCATGTACCGGATAAAGCCCTATCTGACACTGAATCGTGTTTACATTCTTCCTGAGAGGATGTTACCATACACGTGCGACATAATCTAAAAAGTAAACGACTATTCATTTTTGTTGGAAGTATAGGGTGAAATAAATTTCGCGGCGGTAAAATTGTGCATTTTACTAAACCTTCGACTTTTTCTTGAAAATTTTCAAAGTTTTTTCCTGATAATTCTAAACAGTCATTCCCGGTATAAATTTTCGGATGTTTAAGTGGAAACGTGCCTGTCTTACAAATGTAAGGGTATAGGGAGCAAACGTCCAAATATTTTATCCTTTCATTATTTTTAATCGTATAATGTGTGACAATATTTCTTGTACGACCACCGTAAAAAGCATCTCGAGGGTTTATAGTGCAGATTTCCGCAATTGGGTGATTTTTTATATAGTCTAAATACTCGTTATTATTTTTTATAAATTTGTCAAAATCATGCTCCCACATCTCAATCACTTCGTAACCGTATTCTTTTATTTTAAAACTTGTTTTTATAGTATTTTCATATCGTTCGGTGAAAGTTTCATTATTGTTCAATTTTTGATATCGATCGTTAGAAAAACAGCGAATACAACCATGAAAATAACACCCATGAAACTGAAACACGGTTCCTTTCGGATTCATTGTTTCTACTTGAGGTTTTAAATAACCATCAACGAGGAGACCTTCTAATCAACGATATTCTCGCGATCTACCTGCATGGATGATCTCTACATTCCTTACTTTTTCTTTCCACAAAAGCCAGTGGATGCATTTTTCAGAAAACTGCCCTGCATGTGTATACCCAGTTGCTGGAATAATCCCAATTGTATCTTTTTTTAAAAGTTTTTTCTGTATAGTACGGAACACGCACTTGCTATTGTCACGCTTTCAACAAAGGGGTCTACTTTTCCGACTTGTATAAAAATTTTTCGAAAAGCCGTGCAAGCTTCACGTAATATTTTAACATCTTGCACACAATACTCAACAAGTTCTTTTTCAAAGTCAAACTGTGCGTTTACGTCTGAAGTTACTTTATGGTACCATTCTAAAAACTTTGCGCGATCGCTGGTGTTCATAGAATCTGGTGCGTAGGAGCGAGAAGCTGGATAAGGACCTTTGCAATTTTTATCGCTCGTAACGAATAAATGTGGAAAATACCCTTTTTTTATATTTCCTGCAAGACTAAACGTTTTTGGTAAATCAGCCAATTTCATGGGTAAGTAATTTAAACTATCTATAAACTTAGTTTTTCCTAACGACATAAGAATAATATTACGCCCATTAAGAATAATCTCGGGAGTACCTTTTTTATTATCTACAATATATTTTAATATAAATTGACTATCAAAAGCCTTAGAGTTATGAGCTATACAGATAAATGAAGCGAAAGTTTTACTTTCAAATCTTACTGCAAAATCAACAAAATTTTTTAGACACTCTTCACCCTCGAAAATAATCTGTTTAATACCGCAGAAGGGACAAATCGCGTGGGGATTTTCTTCTATCTCGTCTATACACGCATCGCATCGTACTTGCAGCATGCAAAGGATCGGTATGTGTACACACGGGTTGGCTGTGTCATGTAATTCTTTATCTTGTCGCGTTTCAAAGTCGTAAAAAATAAAACAATTTTTTTTAGCATTGAAATTATTCTTTAACGTTATAGGTTGCATACTACAAAGCGTGTTAAACTTACGAACACTTTTACACTCTTTGCAATATTTTTTTCCGCATTCATGCTTACCTTTAGCTAAGTTTATGAGCTTGGCACATGAATTACAAATTTTAACTACATCGCATATGCTTCTTGTCGCTCTTTTGTGATCATTTGTACGCGCAAATGACCCTTTTATCTTATGATTATTATAACATTGATCCCCGTAAAATTCCCTCCTACAATTAGTGCAAGATTTTTTTAACGTATCGTAGGTGTTATTACAATTTGGCGACCCATTGCATGCAGGGCAAACCGATTTACAAACATGCTCACCAACACGCTTGTAATTTTTGTTGCATGTTGCACAAAAATACATTGATCTTACGGTTAATAAATTTTTAATTAAATTATAATGTCCTATGTCCTCATAATACATGATGTTTATAAATGATGTGCAATATACTGCTCCGTCATTAGCACCATCGTATATAAGAGCTGTGTCATCACCAAAAGACTCATATTCAAATATCCGAATACATATATTATGTTGTTCAAAATATCGCTGAAATTTCGAAAACTCTACATATCCATACCCTTGTTCGTTATTTATTTCAATGTCACACTCTTGTATTAATTTAATAGCTTCCGACTTTTGTTCATTTTCGGTTTTAATTTTTTTCTATTGTTGGGACCAATCTGACGAACAATTTTTTGCAGTCAAAACTTTACCACATACAAGAGCCCTAGCTTAACATAGATTATCTCTTTTATTTATTACTAAGACGCCTTTTTTACTCAAACTATTTATAATATCTTCCTGTGCACCCCACCCTTGAGGGAGTTTGACGTATGTAACCTCAACTACCAAAGTTTTTGCGATGTCGATTATTCGTTTGCTTTGTTTAATTTTTTCGCATAGACCCCAGATGTCTTGAAAATTTATTTGATTAATAAGTTTGTAATAGATACCTGCCGATCCCTCAGTCAACGCGTCTGATTGCAAATCTATCTCTACAAGATAATTACTAGAGTAATTTTTTTTAATAACAGTTATAAGTTCTTGAAAAGCGTTCTTGATCCAATCTAAAGTATTCGCTGCATCGGAAGGGTTGGTAATTTTAAATTTTATCGCGCGACAAGTGATTTTAAAAGATTTTACAAATTTTTTTTATCGCTTTCCAAAGTAATATATTTTGTACCTATTGACGTCTCCGGTTTATCCTCTGTTTGCACGGCGACGCTTGCAACACCTCTTCCTTGTTGATGATAAGGGGGTTGCTCCTGCTGTTGTTCGATATAAGCACTATCAATCCCATCAACTCTATCTGTAAAATAAAAATATGTTACAATTATAATTAAAATGTTATACATTGTGTTTGAGAAACTCGAATATTAAATTTATTAGTTACCTGCAGGGGTGTAACGCATCATAGTTAACCCCGACGGACCGGGCATCGGTTCGGATACCTCCTCCTGTTGGCGGTCACTTTCGCTCTCTACGTAATATTTTGAAATGAATATAATTTTGAAAGTTTAAATGGATGATAGAAAAAAGACGTGTACGTATAGATTTTAATTTACCTGAAGATATTTTTATCATCTTGTAAGAGAGGCCCGCCCCTGACGGTCCAGGCATACCATCATCCAAAGGGTCCTCCTGCTTTCTCTTAAGTGCACCACCAACGTTTGGAAGATTTTTGGAATCTTCAAAACATATGTTTGCAACTAAAACAGGATTTCGTTTAATTTTACTGATCATGCAAAATTTGTAAGTATAAAAAACTTTGAAAAAATACAATACAATACATTACTTACCAAGTTTATCGTACGCTTTATACATTTTCTTCAACATTCCGCTGTTCCTAGCGTTAGACGGTAGACACTCTACCACCGCTTGGATGGCTATGGGACTGCGAATTAGATACAGAGGGTACAACGCACCCGCGTGAACCCCCGCCAGGTAAATGGTAAAAAGCTCCTGTAATACTCCTATTAATTCGTTAACGGAGTATGTAGGTAGCACGTTACAAAACCACTTGTCGGTGTACACCTTACGCGCATCTTCCGACACGATGGTCGCGTATCGCACACACGAACGGACAACCTCGAATAAAGCACTGACCATAGATGATTCCATTTTTTTTTTTTACTTTTTTATCAACGCAAAAAAACTAAGAAAAATTTCTGTAGCTAACCAAAAAAACTAAAGCAACGCCACAGTAAAAACACACTGTTACAAAAATTTAAACAAGTTTAAATAAATGCAAGAAATACACTGTATTTAACTTTCAAGTAAATTGAGGAAGACCTCGAACGAATTATAACTCGGAAAGTTATTGTAACGTATCAGCAAGATGTGATTCGGCTAAGAGTGTCGGATAAGGACTGATTTTCTTTTACGTTTTCTTCTCTTCCTTAGCTACTTCTATACTTTCCCCCCTTTGGTGGAAATTTTAGCGAGATTATGATAAAAGTAAAAGATATACACAGTCAGATAGGTCCATCACTCAAGTCATAGCCTGGGAAACTCTACAGGTATGACGTCAAATATTACTACCGGGGGGACAATCGCTCACTTTCACCGCTGTTTCTTATGGTTCTTCATGTTTTGAAAAAGATTAAAATTATTGCAGCTGAGGGACAATAAATATGTTGCAACTGAGAGACAATTGCATATTTTCCACCGTTGTCACTTCCTCTCTTTTATATTTTGAAAAAGAGTGAGAAAAAACCCTACATTTGTTCGCGAATACTTCTCAAATGAATAAAAGAAAGACAAAATATAGGTTTGAGCTCGCGTTCAAGCATGTTTTAGCAGGTTTTTCCATAGCAGTGTACGTGATGAACATAAATGGTGTACTATCTATAGGACATCCTTATGAATCATGTATCGACAAAAAATTTGAGAGGGAGAGTGCAGCAGAAATAAAAATTTTTAGCATTAAAGTATCACTTTTCTATTAGACTGTCAGTCATCTTCACGGTATCGATAACGACGGTTGCATAGGTAACGTTCACCCTGTTCGCAAACGTGTATTTCTTAAAATTTTTAAGTGAAGTAAAACAACACGAGTGATTCAAATTTTACTGCGTTACATCGATCTGTTAAATGGATCTATTCAAACAGAAACAAAAACATTTTTTAACGCGTGATAGTGACAAGCCAGGATCCGATTTCATAAATTTTGATGAAAATACAAGAGACAGTCAAAGCGCTATCATATCAACTGCAAAGGTATTACTGCATTCGTATCCACTCAACAAGACAACTACGAAAAAAATCGTCGTTGGGCTTCACTATAATACACATCGTCAGTGTTTCGAGCCCTTGTTGCAGTTTTCGAAATGTCAGTTTACAGGAGGTGTAATTATAAATGCATATGTATGGAGCGAACTTAAAGATCATTTTGCTTTTATAAATGATTACTTTACTGATAAAAACACCCGTCAGATGGATCGCATACAAATAGGGAATATCGAGTTGGTATTCACATCATCTTACGGAAAGAAATCAGTTATTTTTGATAAAAACGAATTCAGTGACGGAGAAGATGCTGATAGGAAAAAAAAAAAAAACGTGCCATTCAACTATTGTTATGCAGCACTGTACATTTTTAGGACTCGCTCAATCTGTCATATGTGTGGATGAAAGACTTCGCCAAATCGAAAGTGTAGCAACGTTAGTTACTAAGTGTAAGGAATTTATAGTGAACGAGTTAATTGTTTTATTAGAAAGTATGACTGAAACAAATAAAACCACTGTATCAAATTTGGAAAAGCTGATAAAGGAACACTTTTCATATTTACGAAAAAATGTCAAAGGAAATTTTTATTCTACGGTCGATAATTTCTTTTTAGAAAATAATTTCGACATGGTATTTTTAGAGTTAACAACGTATTGTCTAGAGATTTTTTTAAATGACATAAATATTAAATTAAATAGGATTAATAATGTTGTATCATTGTAATATAATATATGTATGAAATATATTTTTTAATTTATTTAAAAAACCCCACCCACCACCCGCTCCTTATACTAACCCTTACGAAGAGCGGTCAAGAATTAGAACAAATTTTTGAATTTTGCAATTTTCAAATTTTGTCACGCTTACCAATCGGCACAGTTGGAACTTGGACGCCTTAATTTTTCCTCTCCAAAAAAAAAAATAAATAAATAAAAAAAAAAAAAAAAAAAAAAAAAATAAAAAATAAAAAAAAAATGTAAAAAAAAAAAAAAAAAAAATGTAAAAAAAAATATAAAAAAAAAAAAAATAAAAAAGAAAGTTACCGACCAGGCAGCGTCGGTAATAATATTCAAATTACGCGGGGCCACCGCGCGCCCTCTTTCGTGCATACTGGCTACCCACGCAGGATCACGTGGCCTGCCAAAATAGGACCCCGGCCACGCCCCCGCTCTCGCCGCCAGTCGTATGACATATATCTATGAGAGTGTCTGGAAAAAATAGTACCCTTACTACTCGCGGGGCTAAAGGGTAGTTATTTTCCTTGTCTGAGTATTTGAAAGGGGGTGAGGGCGACCGTTTTGATTAAATCGACGTGATTGTCAGGCAATAATGCGATATGTTTGTTCGCGGCGTGCCTCAGATTTATCGAGGATACTTGGTGTGGTGTGTCGTACCGTATCCCGTTCGCGATCTAGAGGTTACCAGTACCGTAACGAGCAAAGGTAGTTACGCTCTAGTAGTTACGTCAAGGGGGAAAATGGTTTAAGTTCGTGACTGGTCTAGGATCCACTAGTACCATCCGGGGTAAATGTGATTGTCCTAGACTTTACGTGAGGAGTAATTTGTCTATTTAAATTCGTAACCTGGTATTTACCGATACCAAATTTTATACTTTAACAAAAACTCGTCCACACTTGGAACCGAGAGGAAAAGAAAGAAACTTATCACTTTGTATTTGATTTCGACTTACTTTTGTTTTTTTTGATATGTAACGTAAGTACAACGGAATGAACCAGCGCGAGGTGTTTGAGATCGAAGCTTTGAAACCGCACTCGTGGAGGACCGTGAGATGGCAGAGGCGAACTCTAGCTGCCTAGTCAACCATTCGAGGGTAAAATTAAACTCTGATTTTTCCTGTGCCTTCAGGCCCTTTTTATAAGGAGTAGCGGACCTCGGTGACGCGCTGGTTCGATAACAACGCAGGAGAAAAATCATTGCCGGGAAAAATAATAGCCGAAAATTTAATTGGCTAGAACTGCTCTAGTTTAGCCACTCAGACATTGGCACATACCACATCCGGCTTGTTCTCCTCTGTGCGTCAAGAGAAGGGAAGGTGATTCACTTACTCATGCCCTTCCTTTCTCTTTTACATCAAAAAGTTACAAGATTTTATCATAACTTGATAATAACGTTGAGATGTGGTATTATCATTATTAACAAATGGTAACCATTGTTCACCCATTCAATCGAGCCCAATGCAAAAAGAGCGGTGAAAATCGCTTAATATTTAGATTTGATTGAAAAGATGTTCAGCATCTCGTGGTATTAATAATAATATTAGTAGTAGTTAATTTTAGATATTAATAACTATAATAATTGCTAGAATTACCGCTAGTTACACCTGTACACGTGAGCATTAATCAGACTAATAAATAATCATGAATGATTAATTAACAACAGCGGTTTCTGTGGTTAAAACACTATTGTTTTTTATTAGTGAACTATTATGTTGTTAACTTACTTAGGTTTACCAATAGTTTTCATTCATTGTTAGTTGTAAATGAATTTAAAATGTTAGTAGCATTTGGTCAACTATGGATTTTTCTGCTTGTCGTAGGAGAGGAAGTCGGCTCGGGGTGCCCTGGGGAATCGGGAATTCCGTTACCCGTGTTGGGGGTTAGAGTGTGGACTCTCTCTCGATATCTCTGCGTCAGGGAAAGGGGGAAGTGTTGTGACTTTCCCGTTGTCCTTTACATTTGAAACAGTGACAGTTTTTAACAAGATTACAATTTGGGTTATTGCAGTATGTTTATGAAATTTTTAACGCGATACAGAAGGATTATGCAGTAAACTATGAGCCTGCCAACATGAATGGTAAAAATCGGATACTTCTTTGAAAGTCAACAAGATTGCTTTCGTAGGTTAATGTAATATTGTTGCTGGCTAATGGTGTGCAGGTTTAATGGTGCAGCGTGTACAGGTTGTATTAGCAATATGTAATAATTTTACCATTTGCTTCGCTTAGCCTATGGGTCTTAACTCTAAGTTATTCTAATTTTTAACATTAAACTCGGTTTATATATACTAATATCTAATATTAAACTTCAGCGCAGCTGTTTTCAGTTAAACTATTGCATCAATTGATTTTCATAATTATTTCGTTTTTACTTTGCTCGTTGTTTTCGGTCAGCATAGGCCAGCGTGCATGTATGTGAGTCATGTATGGTCGTAATACCTTAGCTACGAGCAATCTTGTAGGTGATTCACCTCTTTGCAGATGCACATTGGCCTCTGCGTTTAGTATTCTAAAATCGGCACGGAAAGTTTTGAAGCAAGGAAAAAAAAATTAATATGGATACACCGATGTTACACCTTATTTGTTTAAGAAAACCTTTAATAATAGGGATGTAAGATTAACAGTGTTAGAATGATGTGGAGGCAAACTTTTTTTGTAACAGTTTTCTTTTTCTTTCTCTCTTCTTTATCTTAACAAGCCCCTTTTCAAAAATATTATTAAAACATGATTATGTTATGAGTTAAAGAGATAAACAAAGCAAGTGACTTACCTTTCAAAAACTACAGTCATCGTTGTTTTTTCTTCTTCTACAGCGTTGGTATATAATATATATTTTGTATTAACATTTTATAAGAAAATATAAAAGTAGGAAAAAATAAAAGGTTTCACATTCATGTTGGAGAAAAACTTTGTTTATTAAAATTTTTTTTAAATTACTATTACAATGTATTTTGTCTTTATCGTTTACAAGTGCATATATACCAACAGACGCACACCAGTTATTTTGACAATCATCATCCTGTATTGCTATCACATAAATATTTGTTATTATATTTGTTTTAATTATAAATAAAATGTCTGCAATAGTAATATTCTCAAATTCTTGAATATTATCGTTATACTCTACAGAACCATGATAATATATCATACTTGAACTTTTAAAATAACCTATAAATTTAACATGGAACATGATATCTAAAAGTTGTTTCAGCATGTACATTTTTTTATACAATTGGTGGTAGGCAGATATCTGCTTTTTATTTTTTAATTCTATTGTTACGTCAGCGCGACGATTTATTTTTGAGTCTAAGCTTGCGCTTAATGACTCGGGACTCACACTGGACGCGTAGGTGGGACGTGGGGCTAGAGGGTAGTTAAATTAAACAAAATGGGATATTTGCGAAAGGGGGCACAGTTTTTGTGCAGTATCTCGATGCACTTACTGGCAGCGCGCCTAAGGTTCGTTAAAGTTACCCGAAGCGACCGGTCTAGAATGTACCAATACCGCCACGAGTAAGTACTGATATTTGTTTCAGTTTTTACGCAGAATTTAACAGATTATTTAACACCCAGTATTCCACAGGTACCACTACTGTAACGAGTAATGATGTCCGCGTTTGTTTCTTTATCACCTGGTATTCAACAGCTACCACTACTGTAGCGAGTTATGATACCCGCGTTTTTTTATGCCTGCGCCGAAAAAGAGAAAAGAAACTGGAATAAGAAATTTAAAAAATTGTTTCACTGCCAGTGGGTTATTGCATTTTTTCGTATCTTACACTGAGGGGGACCCTATCACCTTGTAAGGGTCAATAGTTTGTTACTAAAATTAATCTTAACCTTATTGTGAGTAAAGAACTCGGCTCTTAAGACTCCTTTGAAGGGTAGTTTTGGGTTGTTTGGAATATCTTGAAATGTTGTTTCTAAAGCTCCTAGGCTGATGACGGTGCCTTTGAGAGTTTCCATTATTTTTCTCCAAATCCATTAATTACCTTCTTGTCGTTCGCGTTCATCCGGTATCCTGCAAGAGCTTGGCTGTTCTTAATTTTACGAACTTCTGAACCGGTGTCGATCAGAGGCTGCCTGGTTGGCTTGTGTTATATATCAAAATACAGAAAGTTTTCGAGCGACTCATTGATGTTAGAGCATTAAGTTTCACATAGGCCTGAATGGACCATCGTAGGGGATGTTAAATGGCTCCTCTACAGCATGGAAGGAAACCGCGAAATCGAGCACCTCTAGTGTTATTGTTCCAGTTGACGAGGTCGTATCACCACCTATACCGTGAAATTTAATAATTTCGTTTGTGTTGATACAGATGTTGGCGGGGACGCTCTTGCACGTTATCAAATTTTCATGGGAGCCTGAATCGATCATTAAACTTATAGGCTCGGTGCCTGAAAGAAAATCTAAACAGGGTGCATACTTCGGCTTGGAGTTTAACTTGAGAGCATTAATTCTTGCAGAATTTGACTCGTATCCGCCGAGTGCAATAATGCTTCGAAGGCGCTCAGAGCCGCACCCGTTACTTGGGCACCAGAAAAGTTTCCCTGTTTCATATGTTGGTTATATTCACGTTTTCTACATTCTAATATGGTATGGCCACGGTTAGAACAGTACGAACAAGTTTTACAATCTGCTGCAAGGTGTTCTCTGTTTGGGCATTGCGTGCAACGTGATTGAGCGTTAGGTGGCAGCTGGCGCTGTTTGCAGTTGATAGCTGCGTGTCCAGCTAAATTACATATTTGGCAGACTACTTTGTTCATTGGACAGTTATTCATCGTATGTTCCTGTCCCTAAACAATAGAGCAAACTATCGGATTTTCACTTATTTTTGCGCATCTTAAAGTAGTGTGACCTATGGTATTGCATAACTGGCATGTTACCGGTAGCGCACCAGCTCCTGCAATATTTTTTGCCCTAAGTATTGAAAACACTTGGTGGCTACATGGCCTCGTTTTCTGCGTACTTGACAAATAATAGAAATTTCTTTCGGCTGTTACTCAGTGAAGGGTCCCCTTCAAGCTCCTCCGAGGTAAACAACAAAGTGGTCCTTTGTTCTCCTAAAGCCTTCAGCTCTTGCCTGACATTTACCAGTTTTCCGGGTATGGTGGGTTGCTCCGAGTGGTATAAAGCTGTCGTCGGTGAGGCTGGAGTAGGTTTTGCTGATTTTGCTGCGACGTGGTTGGGTAGCACAATGTAGCTAATGATGCGGGGCTCGCTTGGCGGCTTCTCGGTCTCCTTGTTTAATTCCACGGTGGGATAGAGGTACATGTTCCGGTGCCGTGCGCCAATTAAAATTCTTTCCCCATGGTGGCAAGTGTTCGTCTACTAGCTTGCGAAGGTACAACTGGTAGCTTGTTTCGCTTGGTGTACTCTGTTTACTGCATTTTACCAGACCTTGTGGTAATACTTCTCTAACTTCCTCCTGTTGGTCTCAGATGTCGCTTAGGAGATCTGCCTGTGCGCGACTTCTCGTAGTTTACCAAAATCCACTGAAAGAAATAAAATAAGGGATTAGAATTTTATTCCTAAGTTAAAAACGCAGAAAAAAGTAAAACTTTTAGCTACTTTGCTTAGTTCCTCAAAATATAAGCTACGAGTTCCCTGAGGGCGGGGTCTAAGCGCTTTACTAGGGCTCTCAGGCAACTGGAGAGCTCGACAATTACCACTGGTCTTTGCACGTATTAGCCTGTTTGGGTAGATCGTTTGAGGATGTTCGGATTATTTAACCTATTCCAAATAGCCCCTGTCTTCTTGCGTTTTTTAACCTTCCCAGATCGATACCCTGATACTGACAACAATGAGTAAAATGAATAAACAATGGTACATAAGACGTTATCCTCGGTTACTTGACGTAATGTCACTGTCGACTGTGTACCGAGAATGGAAAATAGAAAAACACGAAAAGGAACGGTACTATCTCGATCCCCGTGCAACACTACAAGACCAGTGATATCCTTCCGGAGCCTACAGAACTTTTTATGTTAAGTCGGCGCGACGATTTATTCGAGTCTAAGCTTGCGCTTAATAACTTGGAACTCACCCTGGGTGCACAGGTGGGACGCGGGGCTACAAAATAGTTACACTCGTAAAATCCTCTCTCACAGTCTTCCTCCGTATAATTTACTTATTGAATACAACCATCCCAAAGTCAAAGGTGACGACTCATTTCCTTCAACCTAAGCTCTCATAGTTAATGTCCTATGTCAGATTGCGTTCCACAGGTCCTCCAGCTCTTTCGGCTTTTCCTATGAGATGGTACGCTGCACATGAAGTCCTTCTCATCTCTATATGAATTGAACACATACCCGTGGAATTATATATTAAGTTAGTACAGTGGCGTCCTTTATGATAAGAAAACACTTTAACCGTACACATGTATAACTTTCAGAACCGAAGTTTGTTTTCAACAAAATTGTTCCGATTCATTTTTACTTCCAATTCTTCGTCTGACATTTTCAGACGTAAACCGTAGTCTTTTACGTCACTATAAATGAAATGTTTTTCCAGCTTTTCGTTACAGTAAGTCATCACTTTTATGAATAAACGTTTAAATTTGTAACGGCACAGGTAGGCATCGAAACCTAGTGTTTCCCAACTGCATCTTACGATATTCATTAAAAAGCGTTTCCAGTCATGGTTTATAAATATGTATCAAAATCTATTATTTTATAACACCACATCATGATCATTTCGAAAAAACTATTTGAGTAAACACGTACGATGTTTATAAACATTTTAATTGTTTTAACCGTGTTACGTCTGTGCAACGTATTATTTGAGTCTAGGCTTTCGATAATAACTCGGGACTTGCTCTGGGCGCGTAGGTGGGACGCAAGGCTAAAGGGGTAGTTCAACTTAATGTCACGATATTCACAAAGGGGCTACGACTGCTTTCACGCGACTAGGACCGACTGCTGTGCAATATTCCGATGTACTTGCTCTTGGCTCACATAAGGTTAATCGATTTTACCAGGAGCGGCGTATCGAAGGGTATCCCGTTTGCGATCTAAAAACTGTCAGCACCGTCACGAGTAAAGGTATCGTTTCTCGGCTTTACGTGAGAAAGAGATGGGTTAACTCGCGATCTGACTTTGATGCACTAATTTCGTGGTGAGTATTTGCTTTAATCCGATCGGTCCTTGTTATTTTGAGAGTATTACTACCGTGGAGAGCAATGTATACGCGTGGCTAAATTAATATTCCCGGTGATCCACGGGTACCAATTCTATGGCGAGTGATGGCGTTCGCGCAAAAAGTAACACTTGATATGAAGAAAGAATCTTTAGAAATTTGATAACTTGCCACTTACTTTTACTTGAAAAGGAAAACTTGGTACAGGCGTTGAACCAGTGTAGACAGAAACCGCGCTCGAAAAAGATCAAGTGCATAGCAGTAGAGGCAGACTCTGGTTACCAGTTGATCGTTCGCAGGTGACAAACGAAATTCGACTAATTCCTCGCTTCGTAGTAGACTAGGTTGTAGCAGAGGCGTTATTTTTTTAACAATGCAGCTCTCAGTTGTATGTTTGGATGAGTGAGAACTTCTAAAATTGCAATGTACCGTCTCTCGGACGGAGCTTTGCGAGACTTGTCTGCACGACGAGGGGGTTGTTTGAAGTGCCCATTTTTCGATGTTAATGGCTTGATAGTCAAAAGAAAACTGAGAGTTTAACGGTACTACTAACTATTTTATCTGTTAATTCAACCCAGATACGCACGGAATCTTAACTCATCTAAAGTGTCTTGCTTGTAATCAATCATGAGATAAATTTTGCTATTACGTAAATATCTGTTATTTTATTTGTATTTATTATAAATAAAATTTCAGCAATTGTAATGTTCTGAAATTCTTGAATATTATCCTTATATTCTGTAGAGCCATGATAATTTATAATACTTGATGCTTGGAAATAGCCTATAAATTTTATATGAAATATGATATCGGAAACTGTTTCCATAATCTACATTTTTTGATAAAATTGTCTATATGCGGATATCTGCTATTAATTTTTTAATTCTATCAACGTATGAAATAATGAGTGCCACGATAAGCCTTGAAACGTCTGGCAAAAAGTTGGAAAACGAATACATTCAGAAAATTTACGAACATTTTCAAAACATTAACATTTTGATGAAGAGCAGTATGTTTGAATAGTACGCATGAGATCTATAACAAACAAATCAAAGTATCGAATTAGTTTAATCAAGTAATTTTCATATACATAGAAATAATTTTTTAGAATTCATTTTCCAATAATCTTAGTCTACGTCTATGTTAACTATGTCAATCCATCAGTTATAATATGTTCTATTTATCGAATGACCGTTTCGACGTTTATAAATCACACCGTCATCACGTTGCTCTTCATCCAAACGTCTAACTTTATGAAACTAAATTCTTATAATTCAATTTGTATCAATTAGATGTGAGAGTTCTGCTGTTCTAATATTTAAAAAAATATGCGCATCTAATAGTCTATTATACGGTACAGTATTGAACTGATAGTTGGGTTCCAAATTTTCCACGGGTTTTTGAAGCCTCCATATGACGCTTAACTCGTTAAAATACCCTAACACTCTGACATATTCAAAGGTCATCTCAATAAAATCAAGCTTTAATAGATTTTCATACATTTCATGATACGTTTTAACTTCTCCATCTGCTTTGAGTTTAACAAGCGTATGTAAAAGGGTGTGCCATGCTAATCCTTTTAAGGAGGATTTATAGGCTGGATAATACTTGAGTAGTAAGGGTACTATTTTTCCACACACTCTCATAGATATATGTCATACGGCTGGCGGTGAGAGCGGGGGCGTGGCCGGGGTCCTATTTTGGCAGGCCACGTGATCCTGCGTGGGTAGCCAGTATGCGCATAATTTAATATTTATGTCATTTAAAAAATCTCTAGCCAGTACGTTGTTAACTTTAATGAAAACTGCAACAAAGGCTCGAAACACTGACGATATATATTATAGTGAAGCCTAACGACGATTTCTACGATACATGACGAGCTTACGAGGTTTGAAAAATCGTCCCTGTATCTCACGACACCCTTCTTCACATTCCTCGTTGTCACAATTTATTTCTTGAATAAATCCGTCTTGAAGACGGAAGTGGCGACTTCGTTTCTTCAATTCGAGTTCCCATGTTTAATGACCTACGTCCGATTTAAAGTTAAATTTATAAGCGTATTGCTTACGTAGCAACAGCTCTAAAAATGCTACCATACCCATATGATCCGCAGGTACTTCGGCTTCTATAGCTTTTGTAGTGAGGTGATATGCTGCACATAGTGATCTTCTTATAGTCTTATGTTTCGAGCATATTGCTTTCGATCCATAACTCAAGTTATTACAATATCGATAATTACCATATCGATCTTCATACGGAAAATTCACTCTCACATCACATCTCTTCATTTCCTTGAACTTGAGCCACTTGGAAACAAAATTATTCGACTTTGTTTTCCTTCCGATCTCTTCGATTGACATTTCCAGGCGGCGACCATAATCCTGTACGTCCTTATACTCTAAATATTCCTTTATTTTTGCTTCGAAATATTTAGCTATATTAATCAACAACCAATTAAAATCATGGTGCATTGAATAAATAGCATAATCTTTTGTCTCATTACAATAAAACACTATTTTTGCACCAAACGTAAAGTAAAGTAACACCAAATCGAAAAACATTTTGACCGATTGTTCGACCACTGGCTGATAGTTTTTAAAGTAGACTAAAACCTATAGTGTAGAGTAAGTAGGGTCAGAGAAATCCAAGAGCTATGGAATACTTATACATTTCGAGCAAATATTCATTACTCATAAGTCTACAGGGATTGAAAAAATGCATCGGCTAAAAGTCGAACATCGGTTGAAGTCAAGGAAGTCTACTTGATGCTTACGTTTCTCAGTAACATTTAGTGTGAGAATTTTAAAAATTAAAAATATAATTCTAAGTTATTCATTTTCATTAAAGAACATCGTAAAACAATTATTGGGAGTGGGTGGTTAGGCGGGTTTTTGAAATAAAAACCATCTTAAAATGTATCATATACATGTATTTTTTAAGAAACTCACATTATCGAATTAAGCATACATATAAATTTTAATAATGTATTTTTCTATGGTTGCACTTAGATTTACTAGTTTGAGTACATGTATTGCTTACAATACGATTATTTCTATAATTTCTACGTCTAGTTATACGATTAAAAAAAGTTACAGCTATTTTATCATTTATAAGAGTATTTGTTAAAAAAAATGAACAAAACATGTCTAAAGAATAGTTGTTACACATGAAAAATAAAAAATCGATACAGTAATTTCCGCAAACGGTGGAATTAATATTTTGAAGCTGTTGTACATTCCAATGGTAAGTAATGCAGTTTCTTTTGAGTCTATCAATATGATGAGAGATCGTGGGTGGAAGACCGTAGCTGTCAAAGTACACTCCATCACCTTTAATATGAACATACATAGCTACCCAATGCGAGCCAGATTTGGAACTTTCGTCGGTATTAACTATGAGAGCGCACGGTCTCGTCCAAACAAAAGGTAACTGGTCAGCGGGGAATACGCCGACCGTCGCTGCAGGTATATTGTAAAGAGCTCTACGCATTTGCAACGAGTCCATAATAACAGATGTATGAATTCTTATGAGTTGAAATCTACAACTACTTGACGATTTAAATCTATTTCCAATATGTTGTCAAATTCAGCATACAAAATGCAATTTATAGTTTTCGTGAGAGCTGTCTCGAAACGCGCCTCTGTTCGTATTTGACTTCGACGCGCGTAATTGGATACTTTGCCGTAGTGTTAGCCAAAGTTTTTGCGTGTGCGATCAAAACTGTAGGGCTAACTTTTACTCGCCGAACGAGAAGCGTAGCCTCGGTAATGCTGATAGAATAATTTTCCGTTGAAGCATTTATGAGACAAAAAGCATCTTTTGAGCGTATTATACGTAAACGAACTTTGACGCCGTTTAATAATAATTTATCCTGATTGAATACGTTGCAGTGTAAGTGACCCATTAAGTCTATGATCTTTCCGTCTTTTAAATATTCTTGACGTTTAGTAAGAGCTGAATTTTTTTTCGAGCCGAGTAATTCGTCCATTTCACCAGCGACATCTGTTTCACAAAGATTTGTTGACAAATGCGATGATTATGCTGCAGGGCCGTAATTTGAAAGCGTTTCAATGTTTGCTCTGTAAGGGTAAGCATTATTTGGGGGAGTCACGAGTTTTTGATTAAAACATACGTCAACTTGGTTGAATATCGAGTGTAAAAAATTGTTTACTGGAGCTACAAGCGCATCCCCATCCTTGTCGTAAGGTGTCAATTTGACATTCACTCTGAGCATCGTATGGGCCAAGTCGATGTAATCCTCGTTGTGAGAACTGATAACGAACTCTATTGGACTCTCATCGCTTAACGACGAAACAGGTTTGTAATGCACCCATCGGTTAGCTTCTAATGCCGTCTGCGTGAGAGGAACGGAAAATAAATCCAATTTGCTCTTCAATCAAGGGTCTGTGTGACTATGCAGGAAAGACATGATTATCCAAAAATATCTACTGGTTTTGATTTTTTATTTTTTACTGCCTTTCTCTTAGTTTTGCGAACAACTCTTTTTTTTACCTTTCTGTTTGATTTTTTTTCTTACTATTTTTTTTATTTTTCTTACGCGTACCTATTTTTTGCTTGACTTTTCTCGAACGACTTTTTTTTTTTTTTTCTGCAGCGTTTAACGAGTTGTTTACACCACCGCTTCTACGCCAAGACTGTGCTCTTTTCTTTTATGGTAAAGCATTATATCCCGATCCTTCCATCAGCTTCACAATTTTTTCTGTAGCTTTACGTTTTAAATTTTTACCAGATTCGTTTATCCAATTCTTGAATGCGTGTTTAAATGGAATATTGATTTCCCCTATATCGTCAGTTATATTCACTCCCGCTCGTAAAGCTTCTTTTATAACGGCATGAGCACCTCTGACTATGTAGGGCATAGCACTCCGAAATAGTCCAGTGAAAAAAGAGCCTAATCCATGTCCTCTCTGTCTATATGACCCCGCAAACACATGCTTGACTCCTCTTTCGCCCCCGTGCTGTGTGTGATACCCCTCGTAAAAAACCATTTTGTAACGATTCGCTTAAAAGAAAACTTTCCTAAAATGTAACATTATGGTCAGTGTCCCAAACTCAAATGATATTGGTTTACCAAATTGATCTCTTATATCTATATCAATTGTATGAAATCTATTATTGAGGAGGGGTACGTAGGCTGGTGGAGTATATCTCTTGACAATTGTGCTTTCGAAATTAATTTCATGAGCAGCTAAATTTACTATTTTCAGCAGGGGTGCAAATGTATCACCAACTATACTTGATTCACATATATTGGAATAGATAAAAAGTTGATCGGGTACCGCTCTTGATAAGCTTGCTGGTTGTTTACCGTGAAACAATAGCCTGTAATCCCCTCTTATTTCGGCACGGTCACGCTCAACCTCGGTTAGTCCTTCCTCAAACCCAATAACGCGTTTTACTACAGTTGATACAGCCGGAGTTTTTCCGCATGTTCTTGTACGTCCTGGTCCTATTATTGGAAATCCAATAAATACAAATCCGCCTCGATGATCATAAATTAGCTGCTGACATTTCTTATCTTTATGATAGTATTCCAACCATTTTCTATTTATTTCCTCGCATAAACTATGTACAGAGTTGTAGGTGCCGTGCTGAATAAAACACTTTTTTTCTTTACCAGGATCGCTTATTACTGCCTCTTCTCGTCATACATGCAAAATAGTGTACGGTACGTGAATCTCAGAAATTCCTACCTCCCATTTATAACTAAGCTCGATCTCTTTCGGTAACTGAGTGAAAAAATTTGTTGTAGTATTGTTCGGAAAATATATCATACTACTATTGCTAGGTGGAGTTACAGTAAACTCCTTATGATGCATTGTTTTTTAAATCGCTTGAATTTATCCACGAGTTAAATTTTTCAGGGTATCCTGCCCAACTAACAAAGTGTTGTTTGTTTTTCCCTTTACCTCTTGTTTTCAAGATCTTGTTAATTTTATGGTCTTGCTCCGAGACACGCTCTTTGCAAACAGGGTTAAGTTCTTGAGAGTAAAAAATACTTCAATTTTTTCATCATCTAAATCACTGAGCTCATATACATGTAAATTTTGTCGTTTCAAAATTCGAGTAATTTTAAATATCTTTTCACTCCATGTTTTTACTGCACCTTTTTCAAACACATTTTTATCACGGCTTATGCGTACATAATCACCTACTTTATAATTATATTTACTTTGACTGTGCCGTTGTTTTGTTTGAGGTTGTCTCGAATTGACTAAATTTTGTCGTGCTATATGTGCGTTATATATTGTTACACTGCTTGGCGCTAACTTTGTTGTAGAGTGGGGGTATTATTGTAACCACTAATTAAATCTTGTAAAATGTCTACGTAACGGTATGTATTTTTGTATGTAAAATATCTGTACATACGCTCTTTAAACGTTCGAATGACGAGCTCTACTACGGCCGCTTTAACATCAGGGTTTTTGGCAACTCGAAATTTTATAGCATTGTCTTTCAAAAAGCGTTGAAATTCACTGCCTAAAAATTCAGTCTCGCGATCCGTTTGTAACATAAAGGGCGAGCGAGATTGACTATTTTCGAGAATTTTTTTAAAACCTGCTGTTACATTACGGCAACTTTTATCTTTTAAAGGTTGCACCCATACAAATTTGCTTAATACATCAATTACAATTAAAATAAAAGACACTCCGTCGTTGTAGTTTTTTAATAACGTCAGTTGAACGAGATCTGCTTCCCACAATTCATCTCTAGCATTAACATCGTAAAACAACCGTGGAAACTTTCGCCGAATAGATTTATGTAAAGTATAAGCATCATGTTTTTGCAGCCACTCTTTGATTTTCTCGGGGGAGATTTTGTTTTTATTTATTCTTATTAAATTGTGGACCCCAGAAAATGCTGCTTCATGGTTAGGGGTAAAATATTGTTTCTCTAGCACATTCATTATTTATTAATATCGTAACCAGCTTTTAACACCGCTTGATTTTGGTGTAGATGAATCGTGTACAGTTTTTTCCAAAGGTGATGGAAAAGTCTCGTGTTCAAACGTTTCTTCGTCTTCTCCGAGCGACTTTATATTACTGGTCCCATCCAACAGCAAGCTTGAACTGTCGCGATCTACGATTTTCAAGAGGTCTGTATTTCCCACGAGGTTTAGAGGAGTGTTTATCTCCCGAAGTACTTTAGCAAAAATGTTCCTCCCCACCGATTTAACATTTTTCCTTCGCCTTACAGCATCATTAATTAAATCGATAATATTTGACCCATCAATTTTTTTACCTTTATAAATTACTGTACCTGTACTATCCCACTTAATATTGTTTTTGTATCCTTTTAAATGTTTTAGAAGCAGCATAGATTTTTGTTGATACACTTTAGGTACAGTACTGACAATCGTTTCTTCGCTCATTCCATAATCATCTGTATTAGTAGTGATATTCTTAACTTCGTTTTTAGCAATCTGCATTGGCTCACGCTTTTCATCGATAAAGTATAAATACCTGTGTAAAACTCTCAAGTATTCCTTCAATTTATCGTATTCATTGCTATACGAATTTGAATCTAGAATTTTTTTATCGAGTCGTCTAATTGATTCAAGTTATCTCCGGCTGTCTGTGTGGTTTGTAAAATAGAATGTGTGAAAAAATTATTTGCGGGTGTAAGAGTAGAAGGACCAGGGCTTCCTCCTACGGTAGTGCTTTCTCTTTTTATTCTTTTGAGTTGGTCTTTAGACAGTAAAATCATTTTTTTCCCTCTTTCCATTTTATTATTTTTACAATATTCTTGATAATATTTCACTTAGAATAGGTTGTAATATTAACAGTAAAAAACCGTTACCTTTTTGAACTATAATTTTCCTCTTTATTTCCACGAATTTCTTCCTTGACTTTTCGCAATCAATTGTCTTAAAACACTATTAAACTTAAAAAAATTTTTTTTTTGACTGTTTTTCAGAGGAACAATACCTTTGAGAATGTTTAAAACACACTCGCACAAGCAGTCGATTAATTTTTTGTCTCCTTTTTTTAATAATGCAACTCTCTGTTCTCTATTGAGATGAGCGAGAGCTTCTAATATTGCAATGTATTTTCTTTCAAAAGGAGCTTAACGAGCCTCGTCTAAACGACGAGGGGGTTGTTTGAAACGTCCGTTTTTCGGTGTTGATAGCTTCATTGTCAAAAGAAAACTGAGAGCTATGCGTTACTACAAACTATTTTATCTGTTAATTTAACCCAAATGCGCGAAAGCACTCGTTGCATATTTTGGCTGGTAAACATATTGATACTCGTCGTCGGGGAATATACACGCACGAAATCTTAACTCATCCAAAGTGTCCTGTTTGCAATCAATCATAAGGTATCCATGACCTTTAGCCGTTGCATTTTGATAGGCCTCTTGCACAAATTTCGGATCTTCAGGATATATCTGTCTTGCTAAATGTTGTATCTGCGCGCGATCGCGAGGATTTTTAAATACGACAATATACGATGCGTTCAGACTTATGTCTCGCGAATGAGTTGACTTGTGAAAAATATTTTGCGTTATAAACTTTACACTAATATTTTTATGGTGACTCCCTTTTGTAAAAAGATTAACCCCAACATGATTCGACGATTCACGCATCAGATCGTCGATGATTAAAAGTTTTTTTTAAGATGAGGATCGTTTGAATTATCAGAAGGTTTTGGCAACCCCTTGTGAAAGTCAATTTGTCGTCCGTTTTTCAAAAAATTCTCACTTTTATAGCCATCCTGCCACTCTGCATAATAAAATAAAATACGGTCAAATGTAACGCTTGCTATTTGTTCTATATTATTTAGAAATCTTTTAACAAAAACTGTTTTTCCACAACCAGTTGGACCGCAAATCATGCTTGTCCACGGATGTTGCCAACGGGTATCCATTATGACAATATTTTTTATACTAATTATATTTTGAAAAGCTAGTACGTTAAATACTTTACCGAAAAGCATACCTACTTTGTGGTGGTGGGTGCAACAGTACGATTTTGTAGCTAATACTTAAGCGTATATATGTATATTTATATGTATATGCATCTTACGCATGGGTTGGTTCGATGTGTGAGCGTCAGCTGATTTGTCTCTACGTACACATCAGACGCTACTCTCTTTTTCTCTCAACTACTCCCTTGGGTAGATGAAAGGAGCATGCACAGGAAAAATATTACCTGCATTGGTATCTAACTACGCAAATGAGCGACTCGTACTTATACTTTTATTACTTACAAAGTAGTTGTAGTACCTTATTCTGATTTTGGAAGATGCAAGTCCTGATTAGCTTAGTTGGTTCATCGACATGAAACCGTTGATTCAATTTAATCTCTTTAGGGCTTGCATATTATTTTTATATTTTTTTTTATTTATATATTTTATGACACCTAATATTTATAAGTGTGGGATTTTTTAAAATAAAATTTCGGATGGGGTACCACTCTCAAAAAAGCCAAAATATTAGTTTGACGATTTTATTTTGCAATAACTTTTTTCAAAAACGTACAGTAACAAATAATTGTTTCATTTTTCATTATCACCGACGCAATCCACGACGTCAGAACATCCAGGGGATGGTCGTAGCGATTTTTGACGTTTAAGCTTCTGGTAGGCGTTAAAATATGCATCACTATCCAACGCTGATGATTTTTTTAGAGATTCAGTCTAGATGATCCATTCTTCTAATATGCACGCTCTATACAATGCACAAAATGACTGCTTGTTTTCAAAATGTTTTTTGCGTATGCGTTAGACAAATTGGTAAACCAATTTTTTTATTTTCATACATTTTGAATGAGGTATGAATTTGCGATAAGTCGTGAACCTCACATGCTAGTATTGAACTTATAAACTCAGCTCCATCGTTACCATACACGTAAATTTTCTTGAAATTTTTAGTCAGCGTAATAAGACTATATTTTAAATAATTTATTGTGGTATCTCCGTCAAACCACTCTATACCGTGAACTTCTAGCGGGCGGTGATTATTATACTTTTTTACATCGTAAGGTAAATCGTTAAATGGGTGGGGTGGTTTAATTAACCAATGACCGATGACATTTGCTTGTATTGATACCACGGCAACTTCTTTTGGTATAAAACGCCTGTCAGAGTCATAAAAACCTTGTATATCTACAACCAAATCCATGATGGTGAACTACTACACTCTCTTATAATATTTATTCTCTGGACAAGATTTTTGGTTGCGGGAGAATCGATCGGTCGTGAATTTTTTAACCGACAAAAATAACGATTTCTTTTTTTCCTCCTCGTTCTTTCTGGTAAGTAGAGGGGTCTTTTCTTCTATAGTACCCTTTTTCTTTTTACTACTTGCAGACATCATGAAATACTGAGTAAAAAACATATTATAACATGCTCTTATAATATATTTTTACAGAATGTAGCGACAAATTTTTTTTTTCTATTTCGCTCTCTCTCCTTTATCTTAACAAGTCCCTTCAAAAAATATCATAAAAATGATCATGCTATGAGTAAAAGAGATGAGTAAAAGAGATGAAAGAAGCAAGTGGCTCACCTTTCGCAACTATAACCATCATCATTTTTCTTCCACAGCGTTAGTATATAATATATATTGAATATCAAAATTTTATAAGAAAATATATGATTAGGAAAAAATGAAAAAATTTTAACATTCATGTTGGGAAGAACTCTTTTTATTAAAAATTTTACATAAATCATTATTACAATATATTTTGTATTTGTGTTTTACAAGTGCATACCAACAGACGCACACCAGTCATTTTGACAACTGTCATCTTTTATTGCTATTACATAAATATCTGTTATTTTATTTGTATTTATTATAAATAAAATTTCAGCAATTGTAATGTTCTGAAATTCTCGAATATTATCGTAATATTCTGTAGAGCCATGATAATTAATAATACTCGATGCTTGAAAATAGCCTATAAATTTAACATGAAATATGATATCCGAAACTGTTTTCATGATGTACATTTTTTGATACAATTGTCTATAAGCAGATATCTGCTTTTTATTTTTTAATTCTATCAACGTATGGAATAATGAGTGCAACGATAAACCTTGCAACGTGTGGCGAAAAGTTGGAAAACGAAGACATTCAGAAAATTTACGAACATTTTCAAAACATGTACATTTCAATGAAGAGCAGTATGTTTTAATAGTACGCATGAGATCTATAACAAACAAATCAAAGTATCAAATTAGTTTAATCAAGTGATTTTCATATACATAAAAACAATTTTTTTTAGAATTCATTTTCCAATAATCTTAGTCTACGTCTATGTTTAACTACGTCAATCCATCGGTTATAATATGTTCTTTTTATCAAATGACCGTTGCAGCATTTCTAAATCACACCGTCATCACGTTGCTCTTTATCCAAACGTCTAACTTTATGAAATTGGATTTTTATAATTCGATTTGTATCGATAAGATGTAAGGGTTCTGCTGTTCTAATATTTAAAAAAATGTGCGCATCTAATAGTCTATTATACGGTACAGTATTTAACTGATCGTTGGGTTCCAAATTTTCAACGGGTTTTCGAAGCCTCCATATGACGCTGGACTCGTTAAAATACCTTAACACTCTTACATATTCGAAGGTCATCTCAATAAAATCAAGCTTTAATAGATTTTCGTACATTGCGTGATACGCTTTAACTTCTCCATCTGCTTAGAGTCTTACAAGCGTATGTAAAAGGGAGTGCCATGCTAATCCTTTTAAAGAGGATTTATAGGGTAGATAATACTTGCACGTTGGCACACGACAACAGTACCGATGGCAAAAACAATTTCCGTCAGCACAGACTTTTTTGATTGCGCGTACTGTATCTATCACAAAAATAATTTATTCATTTTATTTTATTTTTTCTGATAACCAAAAGGATACGATAAGGTTTCCGAAATAAACCGCCGCTTTTTTAAAACTATCGCACATGTTTTTTCTTCATTACGCGTTACCACTTCATGTATGTCGGACTTTCTAATCATCGTATTTTTAATTTTTATTGTGTTATCTGATTCGACATTATTTTCATTCCATCGATCAATCATAGTTACAATAGAATCGAAATTTTTTTTTTAATGAATTTTCGCAATTTAATTTAATGTCCTTGACTTTGCAAACATCGTGAAAGCCCCCAGTAGCTGTTTGCACACGATACGCATAAAATTTAGGACCTACTGAAACAAAGCTCTCTATATACGATCCTCCACCATACATTGCATTTGTTAACTGTCCTAATTACGAATCAGTAGGTGGTTGGTATTCACTGACATTTTCATCATTACTTGTAAATATTACTGAGTCTGTATCATATAATACAAAACTCTTCTATCGAGTTTTTCCAAGTATGAGTAAAGTTTTAAACGTGCTTGAGCTGTCGTATATGCAGCTACAGCAACGTTTGTACATGGAGAGGAAAGCGCCACTTCCTCTTTATATCGCCACGTTACATACATAACACTATCATTCACCGGTAGATAATTTTCTATGTACTTCTGACTATCGCATAATATCTTTAGTAACTTTTTATAATCATTTACTATACTAGTTTGAGGTAAATTTTCCCTTTGACCGAATTTCCACCAAAACGAATTTAAACATAATTTTGCTACAGAGCGCAGACCCGAATTTTTTTTAATGTTACAGATGTCTAATTTAATACCTTCTTTATGTTCATAATTATTGATATATTCTAATTTATCTTCTTCCGTCTTAACCGTACTGGGCCACCCACTCGCTTCTTGCTGAATTTAAAAAAAAGTGTTTATATACTTAAACCATATAAATAAACCACCACTTTGAGAAGTCTGATCGTATATAGCAACTTCATATTGCCAAATGACATTAATTTTTAATAATTTATACACTAGTTCTAGAGCTTTCTTTATTTCGACGGATACCCATGTACCGGATAAAGCCCTATCTGACACTGAATCGTGTTTACATTCTTCCTGAGAGGATGTTACCATACACGTGCGACATAATCTAAAAAGTAAACGACTATTTATTTTTGTTGGAAGTATAGGGTGAAATAAATTTCGCGGCGGTAAAATTGTGCATTTTACTAAACCTTCGACTTTTTCTTGAAAATTTTCAAAGTTTTTTCCTGATAATTCTAAACAGTCATTCCCGGTATAAATTTTCGGATGTTTAAGTGGAAACGTGCCTGTCTTACAAATGTAAGGGTATAGTGAGCAAACGTCCAAA
Organism: Copidosoma floridanum; assembly: GCF_036245765.1. Taxonomy (NCBI): domain Eukaryota; kingdom Metazoa; phylum Arthropoda; class Insecta; order Hymenoptera; family Encyrtidae; genus Copidosoma; species Copidosoma floridanum. The sequence goes on from NW_028321888.1 coordinate 11,217,106, forward strand.
TATTTTATATTTTCATTATTTTTAATCGTATAATGTGTGACAATATTCCTTGTACGACCACCGTAAAAAGCATCTCGAGGGTTTATAGTGCAGATTTCCGCAATTGGGTGATTTTTTATATAGTCTAAATACTCGTTATTATTTTTTATAAATTTGTCAAAATCATGCTCCCACATCTCAATCACTTCGTAACCGTATTCTTTTATTTTAAAACTTGTTTTTATAGTATTTTCATATCGTTCGGTGAAAGTTTCATTATTGTTTAATTTTTGATATCGATCGTTAGGAAAACAGCGAATACAACCATGAAAATAACACCCATGAAACTGAAACACGGTTCCTTTCGGATTCATTGTTTCTACTTGAGGTTTTAAATAACCATCAACGAGAAGACCTTCTATTAAACGATATTCTCGCGATCTACCTGCATGGATGATCTCTACATTCCTTACTTTTTCTTTCCACAAAAGCCAGTGGATGCATTTTTCAGAAAACTGCCCTGCATGTGTATACCCAGTTGCTGGAATAATCCCAATTGTATCTTTTTTAAAAAGTTTTTTCTGTATAGTACGGAACACGCACTTGCTATTGTCACGCTTTCAACAAAGGGGTCTACTTTTCTGACTTGTATACAAATTTTTCGAAAAGCCGTGCAAGCTTTACGTAATATTTTAACATCTTGCACACAATACTCAACAAGTTCTTTTTCAAAGTCAAACTGCGCGTTTACGTCTGAAGTTACTTTATGGTACCATTCTAAAAACTTTGCGCGATCGCTGGTGTTCATAGAATCTGGTGCGTAGGAGCGAGAAGCTGGATAAGGACCTTTGCAATTTTTATCGCTCGTAACGAATAAATGTGGAAAATACCCTTTTTTTATATTTCCTGCAAGACTAAACGTTTTTGGTAAATCAGCCAATTTCATGGGTAAGTAATTTAAACTATCTATAAACTTAGTTTTTCCTAACGACATAAGAATAATATTACGCCCATTAAGAATAATCTCGGGAGTACCTTTTTTATTATCTACAATATATTTTAATATAAATTGACCATCAAAAGCCTTAGAGTTATGAGCTATACAGATAAATGAAGCGAAAGTTTTACTTTCAAATCTTACTGCAAAATCAACAAAATTTTTTAGACACTCTTCACCCTCGAAAATAATCTGTTTAATACCGCAGAAGGGACAAATCGCGTGGGGATTTTCTTCTATCTCGTCTATACACGCATCGCATCGTACTTGCAGCACGCAAAGGATCGGTATGTGTATACACGTGTTGGCTGTATCATGTAATTCTTTATCTTGTCGCGTTTCAAAGTCGTAAAAAATGAAACAATTTTTTTTAGCCTTCAAATTATTCTTTAACGTAATAGGTTGTATACTACAAAGCGTGTTAAACTTACGAACACTTTTACACTCTTTGCAATATTTTTTTCCGCATTAATGCCTACGTTTAGCTAAGTTTATGAGCTTGGCACATGAATTACAAATTTTAACTACATCACATGTGCTTCTTGTTGCTCTTTCGTGATTTTTTGTACGCGCAAATGACCTTTTTATCTTATGATTATTATAACATTGATCTCCGTAAAATTCCCTCCTACAATCAGTGCAAGATTTTTTTAACGTATCGTTGGTGTTATTAAATTTGGCGACCCATTGCATGCAGGGCAAACCGATTTACAAACATGCTCACCCACACGCTTGTAATTTTTGTTGCATGTTGCACAAAAATACATTGATCTTACGGTTAATAAATTTTAATTAAATTATAATGCCCCATGCCATCATAATACATGATGTTTATAAATGATTTGCAATATACTGCTCTGTCATTAGCACCGTCGAATGTAGGAGCTGTATCATCACCAAAAGACTCATATTCATATGTATTTCAATGCCACACTTTTGCATTAATTTAATAGCCTCTGACTTGTGTTTATTTTCGGTTTTTATTTTTTTCCATTATTGGGACCAATCAGTTGAACAATTATTCACCGTCAAAAGTTTACCACATACAAGAGCCCTAGCTAAACATAGATTATCTCAATTATTTATCACCAAAATATCTTTTTAACTTAAATTATTGAATACATCTTCTGGTGCACTCCACCCTTGAGGGAGTTCGAAGTTACTAGAAGAGCAATTCTTTTTAATAACAATTATAATTTCATGGAAGGCGTTCTTAACCTACTCTAATGTGTTTGTCGTATGGCAAGTTGTTTTAAATGATTTTATAAATTTTTTTTCATCGCTTTCTAAAATTACATATTTTGTACCTCTTGATATGTTCGGTTCATCCTTGGTCTGCACATCGACGATTGCAATGCCTCTTCCCTGTTAATGCTAGAAATGATACGGGGGGTGCTCCGGGGGTTGTTCGGTAGGAGCACTCTCAAATCTATTAAATGTATCTATAAAATAAAAAATAGTTGTAATTAGAATGCGATGCAAGACTTTTGAGAAATATAAACATAAAATTTGTTAGTTACCTGCGTTGGTTTAGTGTGTTATAGTTACACCTGGTTTGGACACCTCGTCTAGCGAGAAGTCAGACTGGTATTCTACGCAATATTTTAAAATAAATAAAATTTGAAAGTTCAAATGAATGATAGAAAAAAAAGACATGTATGTGAAGATTTTAATTAACAATTTTTTCTGCTAGTAAGAAAGCCCCGCCCCTGGCATACCATCATCCAAGGGGTTTTCTTGCTTTCTTATAAGTGTACCCTTAACGTTTGGAAGATTTTCACTATCTTCAAAACATATTTTGCCAACTAAAAAAGTATTTCGTCTAATTTTTATCCATCATGTAAAATTTTTTAATTTAAAAAAATATGTTTTTAAAACTACAATATATTACTTATCAATTTTATCGTACGCCCTGTAGGTACATTTCCTTTAACATCCCGATGTTCCTAGCTTTAGACGGTACACTCTACCATTGCTTGGATGGCCTTAGGACTACGAATTAGATACAGAAGGTACAACACGACCGCGTGCACCCCTGCCAGGTGTTACTTCGGCGCAACGTACTATTCGAGCCTAAGCTTTCGCTTAATAGCTCGGGACTCACACTGGGCACGTTGGTGGGACGCGGGGTTAAAGGGGTAGTTCTAACTAACGACACGGTATTCACAAAGGGGGCTACGACTGTTTTACTCGACTAGAACCGACTGCTGAGCAGTATTCCGATGCACTTGCTCTTGGCTCTCGTTTACCAGGAGCGGTGTAAACCTCGTTCGCGATCTAAAAACTGTTAACACCGTCATGAGTAAGGGTATCATACGTGGAAGAGGCGTGTTAACTCGCAATCTGACTTTGACACACTAATATCGTTGTGAGTATTTGCTTTAATCCAATCGGTCCTTCTTATTCTGATAGTATTACTACCGTGGAGAGCAATGGTATGTGCGTGGCTAATTTGATATTCCCGGTGACCGACGGGTGCCAATACTATGACGAGTAATGGCGTTCACGAAACACACTCAATATTTCCCGGTGATCCACGGATATACCAATACTATGACGAGTAATGGCGTTCGCGCAAAAAAAAAACACTTTATACTTCCCGTTGATCCACGGGTACCAATACGATGGCGAGTAATGGCATTCACGCAAAAGTAAACACTTGATAAGAAGAAAGAATCTTTAGAAATATGATACTTGGTCACTTACTTTTATTTAAAAAGGAAAACTTGGTACAGGCGTTGAACCAGCGTAGACAGAAACCGCGCTTGTAGAAGATCAAGTGGCAGTAGAGGCGGACTCTGGTTACCAGTTGATCATTCGAAGGGGACAAACGAAATTCGACTAATTCCTCGCTTCGTAGTAGACTAGGTTGTAGCAGAGGCGGACTCTCACTACTTAGTCTACTTGAAAGGTTATTGTCGAATGTCGTGTGCAGAACTGATTTTTGATGATTACGGGCCTTTCAATTGCGAGAAGCGGACCTCGGTCACGCGCTGGCTCGAAACATGCAGGAAAACTTGCCGGGGGAAAATTTTAAAGAAAAGACAGTAGCCGAAAATCTAATTGGCTGGAACTGCTCTTGTTTAGCTACTCAGAAATTGGCACATCCCACATCCGGCTTGTTCTCCTCTATGCGTCAAGAGAAGGGAAGGTGATTCACATACTCATGCCCTTCCTTTCTTCTTTACATCAAAAAAATACAAGATTTTATCATAACTTAATATTAATGTTAAGATATGGTATTAATAAGTATTAACAAATAGTAAACATTGTTCACCCATTCAATCGAACCGAATGCAAAAAGAGCAGTGAAAATCGCTTAATATTTAGGTTTGATTCGTAATATTAATAATAGTCTTAGAAGTAGTTACTTTTGAATATCAATAACTGTAATAACCGCTAGATTTTCCGCTGTACACGTGAGCGTTGATCGAACTAATAAATAATCGTGAATGATTATTTAACAACAGCGGTTTCTTTGGTTAAAACACGTACATCTATAGAAACAGTTATATTATATTGTTAACTTACTTGGATTTACCGATAGTTTCCATTCATTGTTAGTTGCAAATGAATTTCAAAATGTTAGTAGCACTTGGTCAACTATGGGTTTTGCTGCTTGTCCTAGGAGAGGAAGTCGGCTCGGGGTGCCCTGGGGAATCGGGAATTCCGTTACCCGTGTTGGGGGTAAGAGTGTGGACTCTCTCTCGATATCTCTGCGTCAGGAAAAGGGGGAAGTGTTGTGACTTTCCCGTTGTCCTTTACATTTGAAACAGTGACAGTTTTTAACAAGATTACAATTTGGGTTATTGCAGTATGTTTATGAAATTTTTAACGCGATACAGAAGGATTATGCAGTAAACTATGATCCTGCCAACATGAATGGTAAAAATCGGATACTTCTTTGAAAGTCAACAAGATTGCTTTCGTAGGTTTATGTAATATTGTTGCTGGCTAATGGTGTGCAGGTGTAATGGTGTAGCGTGTACAGGTTGTATTAGCCATATGTAATAATTTTAACATTTGCTAGTATTCTTGCTGAGCCTGTGGGTCTTAACTCTAAGTTATTCTAGTTTTTAACATTAAACTCGATTTATATATACTAATATCTAATCTTAAACCTCAGCGCAGCTGTTCCCTGTTAACCTTTTGCATCTGTTAGTTCCTTAAAGTTACTTTATTATTTTACGCTTTGAAAAGTATTTCGTTTGATTTTTTTTCCAGTTGGCATGGGCCAGCGTGCATGTATGTGAGTCATGCATGGTCGTAGTACCTTAGCTACGAGTATTCTTGTAGGTGATTCACCTCTTTGCAGATGCACATTGGCCCCTGCGTTTTGTATTCTAAAATCGGCACGGAAAGTTTTGAAGAAAGGGGAAAAAAATTAATGTGGATACACCGATGTTACACAGGTAAATGGTAAAACGCTCCTGCAATTCATTAACAGAGTACGCAAATAATACGTCTCTAAATCACTTATTGATATACACTTTACGTGAATCTTCTTACACGATGGTTGAGTAACGCGCCCAAGAGCGAACAATACCTTGAACAAAACCACGATCGTAGATGATTCCATTTTACTTTTTTATTTACGTGAAAAAAAAACTAAGAAAAACGGTGTAGCTAGCAAAAAACTTATAACACACTGTAAAGATACACTGTTACAGAAGAATTTAAAAAGTTTAAGTAAACACAAAAAATACACTGTATAAAACTTTGAAGTAAATTGGAAATGTGAAAGACTTCGAACAACAAAACACAGACTGTTATTGTTCTGAGCAGCAGTGCCCACTCGAGTCCTTACGTGGGAAAAATATTTTCAACCTCATTAAAAGGGACTAATGAAAACCCATGGAATAATTTTTGTGTTTGAATTGTATCGGCTTTTGCATTTATTTTTGAGTGAAAAATACAATAAAAATTTTACTTATTAGGAAATTCCACATATCACTTTTGTTCATTTATATTTAAGACGAAGATGTGGTGGCACAAATTCTCCGTAACTTATTTATTCACAATATTCATTGGTGTTTATAAGATAAAGTTTAAAAAATGAAACATAAAATTGTATTGTGTTCTATTTGATCATGCGCACATATATGGGTACGCGTACACAGAAAAACTTTGTTACTGGTGCCTATACATTTATTCAAAAAATTAATTTTTTTATTTATAGATGACAAAATTATTGGAGATGATTACAAATTTATGAAAATTTGACTGAGTTAACTCAACTGATGTTCGTAGCTGAACTTTTTTAAAAATTTTGTAGGTAATCATATAAGCTAAAACTTTTAGATAGGTCATTTTACTGCACGATTGATAGATTTCTGAGGTGCAGTGGAAAAAAAAAAATGATGTAAACGACGGTGTGATTGCTCCAATTATTGCGGTACTCTCGAATAATTTGTATATTTTAATTGAACTGATGAGTTAGGGTAAATAAACACTTAAAATCATTAAATCAAGTTATAGAGTACCTAATTCATTGAGCTTCAGTTCCAAAATAGCCTTAAAAACTTTACATTTGCATAACAAAGTATCACGTCCGCAATAACTGGTACACACATAATCTCTTTCACTATGATGGTATTATTGCAGATACCCCGTTGATTTAGCATTGAAATTGACCACAATAGTACGTGCACAATAATACATACAGCCTGCAATAACACCATCATTGGCAGCTGAACTTTAAAACCTCTTTTTAAATCGATAGTCGTGAGTTAATACATTTATAAAAGTGGAATTTAGTAAAAAAATTTAAAAATCACAACGATTTGACGAACTGAATTTCTCAGACGAACGTTTAAAGCTAACCACTAAAAAAAATCGCAATATTACCCCCGTTTACATTCGTTACTAGTTTCTGTATAATAAACACACCCGGCTATTTTATTCAAGCGATGTATTTTTATATATTTATTTGTTCAAAACACTATTTTTAGTAAAGGATTGAAAACAAAAAGTTAGTACTTACTATTCAAAAAAAGAAAAAAAAAAAAAAAAAAACTAAATTTGTATAGAAGAAACAAACAAAAGGATAGTATAAGCGAAATCGTATTTTTGAGTACAACTTTAGGGTTGTCAGTGAATACTGTTTTAAAGCATTATTTTCAAATTGTATGAAATGTGATTTGCGAGAAAAAATTTTGAAGTTTTCTTTACTATGTACGCTGATCATCAAAAGGAAAAAAAAAAAAAAAAAATTAATGATAAAAAAAAAAAAAAAAAAATTGTGCAGCGTGATCGACAGAAGCGTTTATTATCGCATGACTTCAAAATGCGCTACTATGAAGAATTTATAAGGATTCATGGGTTTGATTCCTGGTTAGGACACTCTGATTTTTTTGTAAGATTCTCGCCGAAAACGGAATTAGCAAAACCAAATTCTATGATAAGATTTAATTTTAAGAAAAAATACGGAGTAGTATGTAAATTATATATAAATACTGTTGTACAACCCAAGTAAAAATTATTCTAACAAGTAATTAGTTTTTTAAAAATTATATAATCAGTAATAATATTCTTTAATAACAAATAAAAAAATCTAAATCGATTTTTAACGGTGGTAACAAAATTAAGTAACTGATATTATCATTTTTTTTTTTTCAAGTGATATATTGAAAAATTAAAAAAATTCAAACCGATAATAACTGTTAATAATTACCACCAATGAAAGCTTATAGCTTGTAATATCTATTAACAATTTGTAATTAATTTATTTGAAATTTTGAAATCACTGACAAAAATTCCTGTGAATTACCACTGATTGTTCATAAAAATTGTTTATTTTCGTAATTTAATGACCGAATACAATTATAGATTTTTCAGTTTAATTTTTACGAAGAAAAAACAATAATAACTGATAGAGATAATTATTGCTTGGGAAATAATGTTATGAAGCACATAGGAGTTTGTAATTCTGATCTTGTTTGCGACGTAATTAAAAATTGTAACTGAATGACATAAATGTATGTAAAAAAATAAGAAAAGAAAATACAGCGTATTTCGAAACGTCAAGATTTCGAATTATTTTAAAAATACTAAGTCTGTTCGCGGTCTTAATGTCTTTGTCGTCTGCTAGTAAATGTAAACACACACGCCGTGTCACATGTTCTATACGTCAACGGTCAACGTGCGAAGATTATCACAATACAGTTTTGTTATCAACTGTTCAATGTTCTTTATTGTAACGTCCAGTTTTTCGAAAGTAAAAGTTATTACTACGTGACATTAGTACACCTAAGTAATATGTATGGTTATGGCAGCGTCTAGTTTTCGGGAATAATTTACTTATCAAAACTATATGTCATTTTCTCTGCAAAATGTTTTAGTGTTTTTGAAGCCATCAGTACTTAATTCATGACATCTTTCTCTATTCACCCACCATATTTTCAAAAAACTGTAAGTAAAAATGTTTTTTATTTCAATATACCAGCAAATAAATTTCTTTTCAATACCATTTTCTTTCTTTCTTTTTTTGCAGAAACAAAAATCGACCTTGTATCACTGACCCAGTCGGTCTACCCCCTATCTCATTGTTCATGCGATATTAAAAGGCCACTCCTAATGTTATCAGATAAAAAAATTCGTTAACGTATCATACAAATGACACACTACATCCGCCGGGACGGAGCACACAGTGGCAAAGGCTTTGGCTACACTTGAAAAAAAGGATATCTGAGTTCCGCTGTATGTCATATCAATCACAGGATATGCCCTGACTAAACAATGGCCTTGGTGCACTAGAACAGGAAAACCATTGTGACAGCTTGCTATTTAGAGTCCAACACATGCTAGCCACTTGCAGTTTTCAAGCATGGAAGCCAACGAGCGAGTGGTCAAGCCATTCAACAACCTGAATGAATTGTACAGTGAGATTGATTCGCTGGTTTGTTGGCCAGGAATTTTAGAGCTGCGAAAGTCCACTGACTATGTTCATAGAGGTACAGATGTTGATACTCAGGTTGATAGGCCTGAGAGACTTCGGAGGGATGATGTGCCCAAGACCATCGTATGCCATGACATGATGGGTGGCTATCTGGAGGACAAGTATGTAAAACTCTTACACCTATTCATTTGTTACATCTGGTACCGGCTTATAAGCTTTATTTTTAAGTAATAAGCACTGTTTTTAAGTTTGAAATTTTTAAATTTCAGATTTATTGATGGGTCTAATGAGCACAATTCTTACCACTTCTACCACTGGAATGTTATCGACACATTCATATACTTTAGCCATCATTTTGTCACCATTCCACCATTTGGTTGGATCAACGCAGCCCACAAGCATGGAGTGAAAGTTCTTGGCACCTTGATCACTGAAAGTAGTGAAGGTTGCTTGCTATGGGATGAGATTTTAAAAACAAGAGACAGCATAATCAGATTTGCAGATGCCTTGATACAGCTTGCCTCGTTCTACAAGTTCGAAGGTTGGCTGTTGAATGTTGAGAATCAGATTAAGCAGAATGATGTTACAAAGCTAACATTTTTTGTGCAGTATTTGACTGAAACCATACACATGAAAGTACCTGGGTCAGAAGTGATCTGGTACGATAGTGTTATAAATACTGGAGCACTGAGTTGGCAAAATGAATTGAACAAAAGTAATGAGTAAGACACATTTTTTATTGAAGATTTTAATTTTGATTGTTTGATTTTTTTCAGTAAACGTTAATTGTTATGTAATTAGACTTAAAATCAGGTTTTCTGGCACTTATCCTTTTTTAATTTGTTATAAATTTTTGCAGATGCTTCTTTGACAGATGTGATGGAATATTCCTAAACTACACATGGACTGACGCAGGCTTGATAAAAAGTGCTGCAGGTGCAAGCAAACGTAACAGGATGAGGGACATCTACGTTGGCTTGGATGTTTGGGGAAGAGGATGTCCTGGTGGAGGTGGTTTCAACTCTGCTCATGTAATAATTTTTTGAAAAATCATTGCAAATCTACATTCTTTTTTTTTCCACATCAAATAATTATCATTGTCGTTGTTTTCACATTAACAGGCACTGCAGAGAATAAGAAACCAGGGACTTTCCGTTGCCATATTTGCTCCAGCTTGGACGTTTGAGTACTTTGGCCCTGAAACTTTTCCGAAATTAGAGAACATTTTTTGGGCTCAGCTTCTGCCGTTTCTCTATGTACATGTACCTGTTTACCAAGACGAACGGTTCATAACAACTTTTTGCAGAGGAGCTGGAACAAAGTATTACGAATATGGAACTGTAAGTGGTGCAAATTAAGAAAAATATAAAAAACATAATGACATACACCGGACTTTTTAAAGCTCAATCTTGATTGTCGGACTTTACATTTCAGCAAATCACTTACCAGGATCCGGAGACTCACGAAACAATAGCAAGCAATAGTTCTTTTTACAACATGTCAATGCAAAAGCATCAAACAGTTGCAGCCTGTTTGCATTTGATGTTCACTTCAACGAAGATTTCCCCACCAATCACAAATAACGATAAAACTCAGCCGAAACCACAGGAATGCGTTTTTGAAACTGAGCACGAAGTCGTTAAGACTCTAGGCAATCGAGTTACGCTTGAGGATAAAACTGACTCATACAATGGGAAAAATTGTATTCAGTTTTCTTACGATTTGTCCTACGAAGGTGGCGGTTGCTTGAAGCTCATCAATAATGACATAAAATCTTATCACAGGTACTCACTCAATTTTTTACTTTTCGCTTGAGATATAGTGTACAATCAGTGATTTTGAAACTAATTTCAATTATTGCTCTGTCCACAACTACCAGGCTGTTGTTTGTTAGCATAGAACTGCCAAGAGAAATACAAGCTCGCATAATTTATCGAAGTAGTAATAAAGAGCAGTTGGAGTCAAGTTTCAAAAATGACATAGTACTCATACTTGGAAACAGTAATGGGATCACATCGTTTTTACCGAGGGACACTATGCCTTACGGGGACAACTGGAAAATGAGGTAAACAAAAAGTCATGGATTAATTGCAAATGTCGTAAACCTTTTTGATGAGTTTTGCTGACTCTTTCAACGTGACAGTGTGTTTCAAACGAATATGAGAGCAGCTCAGGAGGTCGGCGTTGCGGTGACCAGCATGGAAAGCTGCTACATCGGCAAGATTGTGCTGGAGGAAAGTCGACGTCCTTACCATCTGTAACTTCGGCTCCACTCTGAGCGACGCTGAGATATTATATATTAGTTACAAGTGAATCTTGTCTTTTGCGAGCTAAAATGTAAATCTATACGTATTTTGAAATAGATATTTTGTAAAATATATTATATGATATGCAGAGAAGCTTTTGAAATAAATGACATATTTTTTCAGTCATCAGATGAATATTTTTAAAAGTTTAATTTAAAACTTCATATGCTGTATAATATGTTATTCACAAGGAAAGATTTTAGTTTTACGACTTTTCGATATTTTGATTAAGCGTTATCATCGTAGATTAAATTAAATTAACCATACTTAATTTGAGCGAATGTATGTCAATAAAGTTGCAAGCTACGAGCATCTCAGTTTTGTTGGAAAAGTTAACGATTTTATAAAATTAGTTCAGTGAGGACTATATAGAACTTTTAATCTACTAAAAATAACTTTAATTTCTTTTGACTCCGTGAAATATTTTTACAGCATACTCTCAATCGTTTTTAATATTAGTATCCTTGATGTTATAATTTTTACTTCAATTCTTGGGTAAACAAATTAAAGAGTAAAACTTGAATTCGTGCCCCTGCATATTTTTGCTTAAATAAGGTATATTTCTTAGTAACAATGATTCAAACAATTCTCATAATTTTTCTTTGATTTCATTTTTGGGAAAGTAAGTTAAAAAATCTTCAATAAGATTCGAAAATTAAATATTATAAAGCTAAACTGGGTCACCAACCTCGGAAACGTTCACGTGCATTTACAGTTAAAAAAGGAAATATTTAATAACGACTGGATAGAGTTAGACGTTGGTTATACAGGGATGAATTAAATCTTCTCTAACAGATAAATACTACAACTAGCATATCTGAGTCTCAATTCCAAGGTTATAGAAATATAATCAAGGCATACAGAAAAAGCTTATCATCATAATGAGTAATTACTTTAGAATTCTACAATTTTTCACATTGGGTAGAACATTGAAGTCATTGGACAACAGATATTTTTTTTTTACCCTCTCTCGTTTCAAAAGTTCCTTACACTTAGCAAAATTTTGGACTGTATTTGAATATAGAACACATTTTGAATACATTTTATAAATTAAATTTATTTGTTGTTGCTGTGCAGCACATGCTACATAAAAAAAAGTTATCTGTAAACATTAATAAAAATACATCTCATCTTTAAAGACGATTCCTTACACAGGCAATAAAAGCAATAGTGTAGCACATACATACATTCTTACATTAAAAGTAGTTCTCAACAGAATCAGTTTACAAAATTATTTTGTATGATCTTAATGTTATTCTTTATTTCTATTACATTTTTATTTAAAAAGTACTAATACCACAAATCCTTATGGTTTAGCGTCATTAAAGTAAAAATTTTAGTTTACAAAGTACAATTGAGTTAATGTACTTGAAGCGTCTAAGGTATTTGGAATCTAAAATTTTTTTTTTTTCCAAGTATGAGATTCAATATTATGCTAAGAAAATTTGAACTGACGGACAAAAATTCTGACCATGAAGATAAGTAAGTCATACTTTAATGACGAATCGCTATTATTGTTAATAAAATAGTATTTACTGAGCCTGTACAGTTTTGGAAAAGATAAATAAAATTACTAGGTGATTCATTTATACATTTGCACCATAGAAAACTGATAGAAAATATAAAAAAAACACTAAACGACAAATAGGGTAAGCCCATTTTTTTATAAGTAATTTTGCTTAAACGTTTTATAAACATAAAAAAAAAAAAAAATTTTAATCAATATCTTTCTTTATAATGAATTATAGACTTATTATAGAGATGTGATAGATGCAGAGATAAACGTGCCATAATATAATTATGTATTTCAAGCTTCAATTGTTTAAAAACTATGTAATAAGGCATAAAAACTGAAAAAAAAACTAATTACCTAACAAATGTACGGTACATCATTTTTCATTCCATACAAGTCTCCAAAAAAAGAAAGGAAGTACATTAAGCTTGGAAGAGAATGCACATAGGCTTGGAAACCACTACAGTACATGTTGACTACCTGGACAAGCTTCACAAAATCCTTCAACACTTTATTAGATACTTCAATATTTTCTCTGGATCCAACTAATATGCTGAAAGTTGTTTCCTCTACACCTATTTTCATAATTCTATTGAATATTTTTTCTGTCAACTCTCTGTCGAGACTCTAGAATTAATAATATTGTTTGAATAATATTTAGAAATTAACATCCGTGTCGAAAAGGCAACTAAGTATTTTTAAAAAGATTCTAAAAAAAAATAATTACTTACTTGTTCAACACTTAAGATTGTCTGCCAGTTTTCTTCGCAAGCTTGACAGAAACATGAACAATCACGACTTTTTTGAAACTCATGTTGTCGTTCCGCTTTGTTTATAAACATATCAGGACCGTAGTTTGAGTACAACTGCAACATTTAATTTCTACAGTCAGTAAATGGCCATCTTTTACTAAAACTTAAAAATAAAAAAAAAATCCAAAGAACTTTAAAGGAGAAATTTTTGAGCTGTATATTATTTTACACTGTTTAATTTTAGTATTTCTATTTTTAAGATTTAACGTTTAATAAACTGAAACGATGTTCATACATACTTGTTCTCCTTTTTTAATTGATGTTCTGGTAAAGAATACAATTTCTTGATTAGGAGTAAAAAATCTACTAATATTATCACAGCAGCTATGATTGAAAAGGCTACAAAAAGGAGCAATCATCGATCCAACCGTATATTTGTTATCTTTTTTCTGGGTGTCTTCTTTGTTGGGAATGTTACTAAAAAAACTATCATCCAACGGTTCCCGCAAATACAAGAATTTTGAGTAGTCAAACTGTAAAAATATCGCTGTATGAAAAACGTATTTCCTTATCATATGAAAAAACTAGTAAGGTACTGTACATGACGAATAAAACCCTGTGCATATTAGTAAAGCCACTATAATCTCTTTAAAATTATAATACTTACTGAGTAATCATTTTCACGCATAATAACATACAAGGTAGAAAGAATTTTTTTTGCCAACAAGATTCTTTCATCAACAGTTGTGCCATTGCTATCACAAGTATTTTCATCAAAGATATTAGTATTGGCGTATAATATTTCAACTATAGGAGGCATAATACTTTCAGCAATTTCAAGGAATTTGTTATTTCTACATAAATTATATATGGATTTAAACTTGGAGCTTTGAAATATATTATCGTCAAAAAATACATCCACAAATGTACCTGCAAGAAAAATTGTTTAGCAGAGTAACTAGCAAGGAACAAAGACAAATCAGGAGTAATGTCTCAAATCTTCAATTTACTTGTATTATCCTTGTCATAGAAATAATGTTCCTTGATTATATTGGCTAGACCTTCTTTTTTAACTGCCACAATGAATACTCTGATAGCTAGCTTGATACAGAAATGGTCTTCTTGATTATCTAAATCAAGTAGAGGAAAGATAGAACAATCTACATCATGGTACTGCAACCAAGCATTCTCTTTGCACTTCTCCGAACAAAAAATAGCAGTTGTACACGAGTCACAAGGAATCGCGTTCCAACAAAGATTTAAGCAGTGGGCACAATTAAGGTAAATTCTAGGTTTCTTGACAACTGTAGCATATGCTTTTTCCACAGTGATAACGGTACCAGGCTTTATATCTTCAGTTGCTACTACATGCCTTCCATACTTCTCGTCAAACTTAATTGTGATCGATTCAGATGCACATGGAATCTCTTTGGATGCTTTCAGTAGTGTTTTTACATCAATTTGCTGCTGCTCTTGACAATAACTCTCGTTGTTTCTCAGGGCCAAACATTCGACTCTGCGTCCTGCAAGTTTAGCCTTGAGCTTTTCAGACTTGGTGATCTGCTGAGCTCTGTCAATGTCAACAAGACATTCTTCATATCTCTGTAGGTGCATCAGAAGAGCCGACCTGTTGCCATACGCCAGGGCCAGTTCCTCTGAGTCACTCTCAGCAAAGGCTGCACTTTGCGTGTAAAGGGACAGTACCTTGGAGTGGACTTCCTGATTATGACCCTTTTGAACGTAGAGCCTGTTTCCATCCTGACGAGCCTTAATGGATTTTAAAGAATCCTTCTTGGCTAAAGCAGCAGCGGCAGATTGAGCTTCGGCAGATGTTAATCTAGTCTGCAATAATTTCGAGTACGATTGAATAGTGTGCCTTTTCTTCAAGTCGCCCATGATGTTGGTACTTAAAGTGTACAGTTTTAGGTTCTGTTGAGATTACTAAACACAGAATACAAATAGATTCCTGAATTTTTTGAAGATGATGCTTAGTTGCTTACACTTATAACTCTGCTTGTAACTGTTGGACCATTGAGAGATATATATGTACATAAATATAATATGTGCTTATATACTAAATACTTGCTGATATGTTTCGCTATTCTCGCCGCTCAACCGACCGCTGCCGCTACTGCCGCTAGTGCCGACTGCCGACGTGCCGACTGCCGCTAGCCGCTATACTATACCAGAACTATACTCTTTCCTCGCCAGTATGTGCCAGTGGTAGGTTTACGACACAAAATTCTATTTTATACACGACATGTGTCGTAAGTGTGTCGTAAATGTCGTAAATGTCGTAAATAAAATTAGGCCTTACTTTTACCCGCGAAAATTAAAAGCGATTCAAAAATAAAAGTATGTAAATTCAATCTTGATACGAAACAGATAGAAGTTGATTAATTTTTTCAATAAGTAAACTATTGAATGAGTGTATATTTTTCAACTATACCATCTTGTTTTAAGTATATCCATCTATGAGCCTATAAGATGTACGTGATGTAGAAATGGGCTGATCGATCGACTAAAAAACGCACTCCTACCATATTGTACATGCTTCGAACTTAAAAGCTGTAGTCAAAATCTAAGAAATTAATTTTTCGTACAGTATTTTACTGAATTAACTTTAATAGAATATTTCTTCATTCAATATGGACGGTAAGAGTTACTTAAATCTAACCTGTATATGCTTACAACCAATTTTGTCCAAAGAATTGAATTGTTTGTGGTGCATTTTTTTAGATAGATTGGATTCAGAGATGATTGACCGACTATTAGGATATTTCTTTTTTGGTTTTAATATACCCTTCGTCATCGTAGAATCTGAATATTTCAGGAGATTCGTCCATGCTTTGAATCCTAACTATGCTATTCCAACAAGAAAAACTGTTGCAAATAAAATATTGAATAATTGTTTCCAAGAATTGCAAGAATCAATGATTCAAACAGAAATAAAAGACGCTGTTTTACTGATTAATGGAAGGAAAAATAAAGCAGCCAATTCAAAAAATGTTGTTGCCATGGTAAAATTCGATGGTTTACAAAACAAAAAATGTATGTACTTGAATTCATGGAATTTTAGCACTCTAAGAGAAACTGGCCACGCTTTACAAGGTATAATTTAAAGATTTATGCTGTAATTTCAGACAATGCCAGCAACATGATTAGAATGGGTCAACTGGTTAATGTTTGGCACACCACATGCAGTAGTCATAGTGCAAATTTATTGTGTAGGTCTTTAGTCAGTCATGAATTTTCCAGCACAGTAAATAATCTTTTGAAAGAATTTAAAAATCCAGTATTAGAGGCTCAACTTACAGAGAGAGGTGGTAACCGAATGGTTTTAATTGGAGATACTCGTTGGTGTTCTCATCGTGATGCTTTCAGGCGGTGTTTGAGAAATATTCATTTGATGAGAGAAATAGCACGAGAACAGGAGATTCATATGTTATCTGATCCAAGCACTAATCCGTTATTTGATCCTAATTTTGAAATACAGTTACAAGATAATATAATTAATTCTTGATCCAATTTGTCAACTGATAAATCAAAGTCAAAAAGCTAATTGTTCGATTGCTGAGTTGACTGAGATATGGCTGAAATTGGAAATCCCAACTGACAATCCTAACTATGATCACATTATTAGAGATAGAAAAACCAAAGCTATTAACATTTTCGGCCTGGCAGCAAACTTTTTACACTCTCAATACCAAGGTTTACGATTTCAAGACAACGCAGATTTTATAGCTATGATTGATCAATTTTTTAAAAAAAATTTATCTCTCCAGGGTCGCAAGGAACTTGAAGAGTTCAAAAACAGAGCAAACATGTTCAATATTTTATTTCAAAGAAATTTTCAGTCAAGTGTCTTATTTTGGAAAGTAGCTCAAGTATTTTACCCTGTATTAGGTGAACTTGCCATGAGGCTTTAAATTTTATGCGCTTCCACAGCTCAACTGGAAAGATTATTTTCTGAATGGGCCTACGTACACGACACGAAAAGAAATCGATTGAGCCCTTCAAGATCATCAAAACTCATTTCATTGTACTACTTATGATATAAGATTGACAGATGCTGTAATCCGAGAATATGATGAAAACGAGGAAGAATAAAACAACTTTTTTATATTTTTTACCATAAATTAATTTTTTAATGAATATAATCTTATTAATTTTCCGATAACAGAGAAAATATACACAGTGACGCGTTTCTAACTTTTTTAGTTTTCGCTTTAAACTTTATTTTTATTTTGTTAATTTTTGGTAATGAGTGTGAAAAATAGCTCTTTTTGTACTAATAAAAAAAATAGAATTTTCATCTTGAAAAGTATACAAAATTGACATGTTTGTACATAAAGTAATACGATACTCATTCACTCATATGTAATGAGTAGTACAATTCAAGAACTTTTTTTTCTTCTACGTTTTGTATATTGTTAGTAAATTTTTCAATTTTTCCAGAATTTCCAAATGCTGGAATTTTCAGTATTCTTAGAGCAAAGTGGGCTAAATCTGGGTGTTCATTTACACATGATCACCAAAAAGTAGAATAAGATTGAATATTCCTATCAAACGAAGTTTTAAAAAAATCAACTTTATCACAGTACTGAAAATAACTTTTTACTCCTTTTTCGCTTAGCTCTGAAACTATGCATACCATGATTTTTTTTTTTGAATTCATGGTTGTATTTTATTTTTTCACCTTTAAACATGGGATGCAATAAATTTGCAGTTAGTGTCAAATTATCACTCATGGAATCTATGAATTCTGTAACACAAGCCGCTACCATATTGTCACGTACAGTATGGAACATACTACGTGGGATGGGCCTCAGCTGTTAGTATTAGGAAGGAGCACAAGTAAGGGAGAAAAGAGCATAAAAAGGTCCGCAGCAGTGGCCACAGGGCTCTAGAACGTCGGGACTAGAAGGAGGATAGTTGCAATAAGTAACTCGGGACCGCAAAGCGCCTTCCCTCAAGGAATATAGCAATAAAGTGATTGATTGAGTTTAACTGCCGCGTTGTTATTAAGCACCCCGAACCTTTAGAATCCCACGTAACAGTTTTGGTGCTAAGTGTGGGGTAGGTTTTGTCGCGAAATAAAAATTTTTTTTTACACGTGATATTTCAGAATTTTCGGGCAACAATCGGGAAGCACACATAGTGCAGTGCAACAACAGGCGCATAAAATTCAAGGCAGTCACCTGAAGCTGTTATCGAGTAAAGAAGAACAAGAGTCAACATCCAGTTTCAAAAGGAACCATCGTAAAGAGGATGACTTGGAGTATATTGGCGCTCATCGTCTTGTGCCTTCTGTCAGAGTAAGTAATAATTCTTTTTATCCTCCTAAATATATATACTTATTGTCCCTCGGGTTTTTTAGCTAAGGAAACGACGTATAATATAAAATAATACTTAACCCGAACACGGCTAGTTCCGCTCGTTTTAGAAGCCAGTAAAATAGAAATACAGAATCGGAAATAAAATAGGGATCCTTTTTTCTCTATTATTTCTTCGTGCGTGGACTGAAATCAACTAATATAATTAAGCTCACATCACTCTTATTTTAAAAAAAAGGGGGAAAGAAATAATGATGTCCGACTACGGGGAAGAGATTGATAACTGAAGGGATGGTTTAAACGAAACTTTTTCCATGACACAGGAAGATTCAGATACAATAACGGTTATGCTTGAACACGACCCCGAATCGTATGCACTATATGAGAAGATGGATAAGAAAAATCAAGTTCTTATGTTAAAGATATTTAAAAATATAAAACCAAAAATTTCATTTAAGAAAAATCCCAATACAAAATTAGCAGAGCCAACAAATGAAACAGCAGAAATAGAGATGTTGGAAATTGCACCAGAAAAATCAGAATTAAAAGAGAATGCGATTAAGGAGAACGTATAGGGGTAGGCAGGAAGCGTGATCAATTAGGCGTGGAAAGGCTAGGCAAAACGAGTTGACAGGAAAAGTATACCAAGCGGCGAGAACAAGAAAATACAAACAGTGAACAGCCTTTTATACCATTCTGCGACTGGCCACCTCTGCGTTCAAATGACAAAAATTGTAACTACTACACACTCACAAAGTAACATACGGGATAACCCTCAGCATCAAACCATGCAATTTTTTCCTAGTAATAGGCAACAAACAGGGGTACCGTTAGCCTTAGGTTCAAATCTTAATACATTAGGCTACCTAAACAACGCAGTAAATGGTATACCACTGTATAATGGAGACCCCGTGCAGTTTCATTTATTTGAGCAAATGGTTAGGATGATAAAAGGAACAATACCTGCCCAGTATGAAAAATATTTCATAGGACTTTTGGGAAATAAATTGCGGGGCATAGCGGACGATCAGTTCTGCACGCGATTATCGTTATATAATTCAATTGACGAGTTTCTGTCGGCTCTATCACAAAGATTCAATAAAATAGGAGGAATAGAGACACTTGTAGCGGAGCTTAAAACTGTCACGTAATGGAATAACGAATTAATTATGGAATATTGCGGGCGAGTCCAGCGACTACACAATGGGATCATGATGGCACATGAGGCGAACCCATACTTGACGCGGGCCGAAAAAGACGCGTCGAAAAAGAGATCAGACGGTGAAGTAGTGAGGCAGTTTCTGTACGGATTAAAGGCACCGTATAACTGGAACGTCGCAGGGTTCCAACCAAAAACGCTAGAGGAAGCTATTGAAGCCGCCATTACTGTAGATAATGAATTAAGTCTCCACCGCTCAATGATAGTGCAAAAGAACAGATTTAGAGCAAATAACGCCGAGAGACGGTATGACGCCATGGTGGGCCTTATCGGTAGCGACGCACCCGTGGGGAAGTCAGATACGGACGAATGGGACGGTGTGGCTGACGTAAAGTACTGTTCGTATTGTCGAGAGCACGGCGCCCATTCTACTAGTGGATGTGAAAAATTGTGGCAGGATGCAAAAAAAGGAATGATAAAAAATCCTAACGTTGATGAAGAACCAAAAAAAAAAACAATAGAAGAAGGAGGATGGTATGATAAGTGGCGTATAATGATTATCACCGTCGGTATGGAAACGATAGGAATTTTGATCGACAACAAGAGAATAATGGTAAAAGGCTTTACAACCAAGGGAATCACTACCAGGGAAGAAAATATAACTACGATAGTAATAATTATTATAACATTAATAATAACAGTAATAATTATGATGGAAATAGTTACAATGACAGAAAAGTAGGTCATAATTATAATAGACATGACCACAGGAAGGACGATTATCGGGACAGGCGAAATAACTAATACTCCAATCAGGATAATCAGGATAACCAGGATGATTATAGGAGAGATAATCTTAAAATACAAAGTGCGAGAGTAAACAGCTCGAAAACAGGGCATTTAAACTCGCAGGATGTTCGACGCGATTCCCAATCGTCGGGCATAACAAAGCAATAAATGAAGGAATTTATGAGAGGAAGTTAGGAGTGTTAAAGGAGGGTATGGATAATGACAAGCATAAGGTATTGGAGACTTATACCACGACGCGTGAAAATTCTAAGGCTGAAGAAAAAGATGAGCAGCAGTTATCTGGCACAGTGAAAATAAATTTATCGAAAACAGGATACACACCACCCACAGTAATTCTAAAAAGCCCTTATATAAACGAAGGTGCGATATTTTATGCCGATACGGGCGCGGAAATTTCAATAACTAAAGAGAATTGTCTCCATATTGGAGTAGCGGTAAATGGTAGGGAAAGATTAAAAATAAAAGGCGTAACGCACGGAGCTCACCAAATTTTGGGATCTATAAGATTACCCCTAGAAAATTTTATGTGTACCCTACACGTAGTCCCTCATGACTTTCCCATAGAGGTGGAAGGAATCATAGGATGGGATATTTTTAAGTTGTATAACGGTCAGATAAATGCCGAAGATAACACACTTTAGTTAAATGGAAGGAAAATTCCGCTACGAGAATCAGAAAGTTTTGAAATTGTTCCGAAAACGAGGCAAGTTATATATGCGTATATAAAAGAGTCGCACAGGAAAATTAAAATGGGCTGGGTCCCACTACAAAAGCTTACAGAGGGTATTTTGTTCGATAATTTTATCGCAACAAACAATAATGGTAAGGTGTATGCCGAATGTCTAAATATATCAAATGAAATAATAAATGTACCAGTCCCAGTGGTGGACCTTTTAGAGTGTGAGACGACGAAGAAAGCTGACTCATCGGACGTCAAAGGGGATGACGTAGAAGCATTAGAAAGAGCCTTTGTACGGATGTTTCAAGGAACTGAAAACCCTAAAGAGAATGGAAAACTAGGCAATGAGATAAGAAACGACGCCAGCTGCACATGTTCGAAGAAAAATATCGTGGGAAATGTGGGTTGTGACAAGGACGGCCGTGACAACGAGAATACTCAAATACTTGAGGAAAACATTAAAACAGACGTCCCAAGTTGCAGGAAAGTGCGAGTCGACAAAATAATGGAGTTAGTCGACATATCGACATATCAAATTTATTACTGACATTGTCATGTTTATGTCTATTGAAGAAGGCATAAGAGAAGAAATAAGTCTGTGTTGCAACATATATGTCGAAGTAAATAATCACTCTGTGGATGATTACAGAAAAAATGATTTTGAAAAGTATGTTATCAATTTTGATGTGAACAATTTATATGGCCAGGCCATGTCTCAATTACTCCCTTATGGTGTATTAGAGTGGGTTTGGGTTGACAAGGAATCTCACGATTTTTATAGAACTAGGAATGAAAGTAATTATGGATATATTTTATAAGTGGATTTAGAATATTCAGAGATGCTTCACGATACTCAAAAAGACTTACCGTTGTGTTCGGAACACATTTTAGCTCTAAGTTCGAAACAGAAAAAATCAATGACTACATTATGCAATGAGAATTAATGTGTACTTAATTATAAATCTCTTGAGCAAGCTGAATATCATGGGTTGAGTCACAAATATTTATACGTGCGTGTGAGGTGAGGGCCCTACAATCCGACAGATGGCGTACTGTAGCTAAGAGAAAATCACCTACCAATATACATATGTATACGACTAATATGTATAGATAGACTTGTTGGAGATTTTCTCTTAGATATAGTACGCCATCTGTCGGATCGTAGGGCCCAGGCCCTCATACTTCGAAGTGCGTGGCTCAAAGAGTACATAGACCTGCATAGAAAAAAAAAAAAAAGCTATATGTATAGAAAATTTTATAGGACTCGGTAGCTGCCGATGACTTGCCCAAAAATATAGGTATACTGTGACGTGATAGGCTTAGCTACCACGTCATAGATATTTTTGATGAAAATTTCGTAGCGATTCAATTACAACATTTGGAAGTAATGATGGGAAAGTCCGTATACATTGAACTTATTGTGTTGGACTTATCTAAAATGCTTGTGTATCGCATTTATCATGATAACATGATTCCTAAACCAAGTGATTTCAAACTTTTGCATACTGATACAAACAGTTTAATATACGAAATTAATAATGATGATATTAATGAAATAATGAAAACTGACATTCAGGAATTCGATACAGATAACTATCCCGAAAATAATAAGTATAAAATATCGCTTGAAAATAAGAAAATCGTGCGACTTCTAAAGAATTAATTAGTTTAATGGTAATATTACAACGAAATTTGTCGGTGTTAAAAGTAAAATGTAAGAACTCTTTACTACGATCTACTTGCTAATTAGTTGGAACTCTTTCTTCCATAAATATAGATTTCATAGTGGCAGTTACATCTGCACTAGTTTTATTCTTTCTGGGCACATCCCATGCATACTTAGAAAATACATTGTTACGTCGGCGCAACGTACCATTCGAGCCTAAGCTTTCGCTTAATAGCTTGGGACTCGTACTGGACACGTAGGTGGAACGCGGGGCTAAAGGGTAGTTATTTTCCTTATCTGAGTATTTAAAAGGGGGTGAGGGCGACAGTTTTGATTAAATCGACGCGATTATCGAGCAATAATGCGATGTGTTTGTTCGCGGCGCGCCTCAGATTTATCGAGAATACTTGGTGTGGTGTGTCGTACCGTATGCCGTTCGCGATCTAGAGGTTACCAGTACCGTAACGAGCAAAGGTAGTTACGCTCTAGAGGTTACGTAAAGGGGGTAATCCGGGGTAAATGCGATTGTCCTAGACTTTACGTGGGGACTTATTTGTTTATTTAATCTCGTAGTGTGGTATTTACCGATACCAAATTTTAAACTTTAACAAAAACACGTCCGCATTTGGAACCGAGAGGAAAAAAAAAGAACTTGTCACTTTGTATTTGAATTTGACTTACTTTTATTTTTTTAAATACAACGTACAGCGGAATGAACCAGCGCGAGGTGTCCGAGATCGAAGCTTTGAAACCGCACTCGTGGAGGACCGTGAGATGGCAGAGGCGAACTCTAGCTGCCTAGTCAACCGTTCAAGGGTGAAATTAAACTCTCTGTACTTCGCTTCACAGTAGACTGGGTTGTAGTAGAGGCGGACTCTTACTACTCAGTCTACTTTAAAGGGCTATCGTCGAGCCGAGTCGAGTCGAGTCGAACGCCGAACTGTGAACTTATTTTCATCTGGGCCTACGGGCTTTTTTATTGCGAGAAGCGGACCTCGGTCACGCGCTGGCTCGAAAAATGCAGGAAAACTTGCCGGGGGAAAATTTTGGAGAAAAGACAATAGCCGAAAATCTAATTGACTGGAACTGCTCTAGTTTAGCCACTCAGAAATTGGCACATCCTACATCCGGCTTGTTCTCCTCTGTGCGTCAAGAGAAGGGAAGGTGATTCACTTACTCATGCCCTTCCTTTCTCTTGTACATCAAAAGTTGACAGAATTTCAATATATTTTAACCTTAACATTACGACAAGGTATTGTTAATATTTACTAATGCTAAACATCGGTTGTTCGTTCAGCTAAGCTCATTGCAAAAAAAGTGGTGAAAATCGCTTAACAATTCGATTGATGCTAGGGTGAACAAACGATCGGTGAGTTGTTAGTTAATACTACTACTTAAGCGCCAAAACGGTGGCTGCGGCCGTATTAACTTATAATCAGCGGTGGTATTTATAATAATAGTAAGAAATATAACAATACTAATAAAAAAAATAATAATAATAATAATCACAATAATGATAATAAGAATAGCAGTTGTTAGAATACTAGTGCTTTGCTTGTTGTGAGTTAACATAATTTGTGTTACCGGTAGTTGAATGTTTATAATGTTACGAAAATAATGCTGAATTTTGGTATAATTTTGGTAAACATGTTTTTCTGCTGCTAGTAGTTGGAGAGGGAGTCGTCTCGTGGTACCCTGGGGAATTAGAACTCTGTTACCCCTATTGGAGGCAGGCATACGGACTCTCTCTCCAAGTCAAGAAAAAGGGAAGAGTTATTTTCCGTTTTTCCTTTATATTCGGGAAAAAATGTTAGCAATCAAATAGATTACAAATTAGACTTTTGCAGTATGTTTATGAAAGTATTAATGCGATAAAAAAATGGTTACTCTGTAAATTATGAGTTTGCGAACTTGAATGGTAAAAATCGGATAGTTCTTTGAAGGTTACTAATGTTGTGTACCAAATTTGTTACAGTTAATATGTAATGTAGTTGTTTGCTAGTGGTGTAATACGTACTGGTTGTTTGTGGCGATTCTGGCTTGTAATAATATTTTCGCTTATTTCTATGTGTTAATTCTAAGCTATCTTAATGTTTAACTTTATGTTTATCTAACATTATATTATGTACATTTAATATTTCAGTTTAACTGTTCCCAGTTTAACTTTTGTATCTACGGTTGTAGAAAAATATTTTATTTTGCATTTCCGGTCAGCGTGGGCCAGCGTGCATGTATGTGAGTCATGCATGGTCGTAGTACCTTAGCTACGAGTATTTTTGTAGGTGATTCACCTTTTTGCAGATGCACATTGGCCCCTACGTTTAGTGTTATAAAATCGGCACGGAAAGTTTTGAAGAAAGGGGGAAAAAAATTAATGTGGATACACCGATGTTACAATTTCTTTCAACATCCCGATTTTCCTATAGCGTTAGATGGTAAACACTCTACCACCACTTGGGTTGCAATATGACTACAAATCAGATAAAGAGGGTACAACGCGACCACGTGCACCCCCTTCAGGTAAATGGTAAAAAGCTCCTGCAGTACCCCTATTAATTCGTTGACGGTGTATGCAGGTAGCACGTCGCTAAACCACTTGTCAGTGCACACCTTACGCGCATCTTCCGACACGATGGTAGCGTTTCTCGCACAAGAGCAAGCTACCTTGAACATAGCCACGATCGTAGATGATTCCATTTTACTTTTTTATTTACGTGAAAAAAAACTAAGAAAAACGGTGTAGCTAGCAAAAAGTAATGCAACACTGCAGTAATAACACACTGTTATTGAAGTTAATCAAATTTAGGTAAAGGCACAAAATACACAAACTGATAAAAACGGTGTAGCTAGAAAAAACCTAATGCAACGCAACAGCAGAAATACTTTGTTCCAGGCTTTAAACAAGCTCAAGTAAATGCAAAAATTACACTGAATTTGACTTTCAAGTAAATTGAGAAAATCTTTGAACGAGATGTAACACGTAAATATATTGTAGCGTATCAGATAGAAAATATGATTCAGCTGAGAGTGTCAGATAAGGACTGATTTTCTTTTACGTTTTCTTTTTTTCCCTACCTACTTCTATACTTTCCCCTTCCAGCCAAAATTTTAGCCAATGTATGATAAACGTTAAAGGTATACACAGCCAGATAGGTCCACTCTAGTCGTAGTCTCGACAATTCTACAGTTACTGTATGGTAATAAACATATTTTGAAAAAGATGAAAATTATTGAAGCTGAAGGACAATTGCACACATCCATTGTCGTCACTTACTTTTTTCTATAGCCGTTTGCAGATATTTTCCTGGTGACTAAACAAGAGCGTTTTTCAGGATTGAGCATGTTTAACAAATTTTTCCACAACATTTTATATGATAAAATGGGGTATACTATCTCTCCTTATGAATCACATAATGCCAAGAAATTTGTGTAGGAAAATGCACTGGCTATGAAAACTTTGAGAAGGGAGAGTGCAACAGCTATACAAGTTTTCAAACGTGAGGGTTTCACTTTTCTATAGACCCGTTAGTCTTCCCTACAACTTAGATAACGACTGACATAGATAATTTTCGCAGTCCCCGCAAAATTTTATCAGTAAAGTGATATTTCATTTAAATTAACTGTGTTGTACGAAACTGTAAAAAAAAAATGGCTCGTGTTGAATCAAGACAAACGAGTTTTTATCGCGTGATACCTCTAAATATCCATCAGATTTTATTAATTCTATGGAAAATCAAAAAGACAATGAAAGTGCTATAATATCCACTGCAAAGGTATAACGTATTACTTACTGCATTCGTATCCACTCAACAAGACGGCTACGAAAAAAATCGTCGTAGGGCTTCACTATAATATAAATCGTCAGTGTATCGAGCCTTTGTTACAGCTTTCCAAATGTCAATTTACAGAAGGCTTAATTATAGATGCACATGTATGGAGCGAGTTAAAAGATTATTTTGTCACTATAAATGATTATGTTACTGATAAAAACATCGATCAAATGGAACGCACACAAGTGGGTAATATCGAGTTGATATTCACATCATCTTACGGAATGAAATCCATAATCTTTGATAAAAATAAAATTAGCGATGGATAAAGTGGACATAAGAAAAAAAAGGAAACGTACGGTTCAACCATTATCATGCAACACTGTACCTTTTTAGGACTCACTCAAGCTGTCATATGTGTGGATGAAAGACTACGCCATATCCACAGTGCAGCAACGTTAGTTAATAAATGCAAGGATTTTATATTGAATGAGTTAACTGTTTTATTAGAAAGTATCACTCTTGTGAATAAATTCAGTGTATCTAATTTGGAAAAGCTAATTAAAGAACAGAACTCATCTCTACGAAAAAATGTTAAAGGAAATCTTTATTCTGCAATTGATAATTTCTTTTTGGCACAAAATTTTGATATGGTATTTTTACAGTTCACGACATACTGTTTAGAAATATTTTTATATGACATACATTTTAAATTAAATAGAATTAATAATGTTGTAGGATATTGAAACATTGTGTTTAACGTTTTATTTCAAAGTATTGTTTGTTTTACGATAGTTATGTAAAAATGATATTTTGCAAACTATTTTCAAAATTTTTACATCACGTCTAAAACTTATGACTATTGTAAGGCAGTGTAAGTAATACGTATCCTTAATTTTTACCTGCGTTTTAGCCTGCTTTAAGTGTTTTTATTGATAACAAAAAATTGCGTTTGTGATGTTTCAATACAAAAGATAGCATCCTTAAATGCATTTATTCTAGAATGTGGGTGCAGTAGGTGTATAAACGCACTTTTCTTTATAGATCTATCATTCTGCGTACGAGAAGTACATCATGAATAGACTTGATAAAACACTGCATCCTACTTAAGAGTTATTCGTGTCGATAAAATTAGCTAACATCAAGCGCCACCCATTGTAGTATAGTCTCTGTGAATGTAGTACCATCGCGTCTCTCGCATACATCCACGTAATACATGTAAAATGGCTAACAATGACATTTTCTAAAAAATATCAGATTGCGACGTCCATACCTGTGCCACAAACACAGATATATTCCAGTACACGTCTTCATAGCTTGTTATATGTAAAAATAAGATAATCATTCAGCCCACTCACTTACATGCAAGTCGTAAGCTATAAAAATCATTGACCTTTTGCGCATTTTGCAAGTCCAGCGTAGCTATGTAAGGTCGAATGAGCGCCTACAGAATTTTCGTAATATTCTGATTGTCACTGTGAGAGCGGAAAAATAACTTTGCAATACCTATACAACTATTAGGCCAGTACCTATACTAGACACCCACATTTTTGTTGAGAAAAAAATTATAAAGGCAGTTTTCCAACTTGATGTGAAACCTTATGCAGTATATTTTTTATAATAAATTATTTGGACAACTTAATTTATTTCCATAATTTGGGGAGGCTCATTTATACATGATGGAAGAGTAGTTTTTATATCATAGTGTTTTTGTTCATTAGTTGTACTAAAAAGAACCCGTGAAAAAAAGATTCAAGTAGGGGTAAATAACCCAATTACCGCGTATTAAAATATTCGACAGTGCCAATTTATTTATTCCTCTATGTTTCCCGATGTAAATTAAAAAAGTCTCATTTTATCGCCATCTGCTGCAATTTGTACGATTAAAACAAAGAACGTCTTACTTTTACGTTATTTTATTTTATTTTTTTTAATAATTGTTTTAGTGTTGACACATCACTTTCTTGTATTATTACGGACAGGTATATAATCAGCACCGCAGTCACTGCATCCCCAATTACTGCGTGTCCAAACGTGTTACAATGTCTAAGCACAAGAATTTTCCAGTAATTTTTTAATATTTTGTGTTATTGACAAGTACGCAGTAACTTGTAGTAATTGGTGCCT
The DNA here is from genome assembly GCF_036245765.1 of Copidosoma floridanum. NCBI lineage: Eukaryota > Metazoa > Arthropoda > Insecta > Hymenoptera > Encyrtidae > Copidosoma > Copidosoma floridanum. The sequence goes on from NW_028321888.1 coordinate 11,246,097, forward strand.
GTGCAGTAACTGGGTCATTTGCCCCTATTTTAAAGACCTAAAAAAATCTGTGGTAGTAAAAAATTTGAATTATTAGTTTATTTGTAAACTGTGCGAAATCCATAAAATGATATTCTTATTCAGAACTGTTTACTGTTAATTATACCTAACAACACAATGTTTCTTAACAAAGTTGTAGATCATATTAAATATTTTGTTTCGTTAGTATTTTTCTATAGAATCGTCTTTAGTGACGTAATGTACCATTACTTTGACAAATAATGATGACTTCTAGACTACTGAGCTCTAACAATATTAAAATAAAAAATCATTGTGTTATTTGGAAATTGAGAATTATCCCAAAACTAATTGTGTATATCTTGGAGTATTAGCTTACACGATGTTCAAATGATACCGATTAAACGTCATACTTACTTTATGTACTCGATCGCGTCATTAATTTTCTTGAAAACATTACGTGTATGACTGAAAACGAAACCAACTTGGCTTATTTATCGCTGAACATCAGACTGCTAGAATGTAACCAGACGGATCAATTCAAATAAAAAGAGAGAGAAAGAAAAAGAGAGAGAGAGGTACGTGCTAGTAACTCTCACAAGACTACCGTTTTGGACGGAAAGTGAAACCCGGACTTTTACTTACTTATTAACACCTGCTTGGGGGTTTAAGGAATTCTAATAAAAACGATTTCACCAGCGGATGTCACGTCGCCGATATGTTATGCATGTACCTACTTGAGCCGATAACCTGCCGGTGAAAAAGTGAAATCATATAAAATTGCGCGAAAGGTATACAGAGGAACCGCTGCGGTACTTATATCGGTATGCGCTGTAAGTTTCATCGTGGTAATCACTCTCGACAGGATATGTTGGAAACGTCAAGTAGCGGTTGAATAAGCGCACGTCTTGTTAGAGAAATCGAAGCTGCATTACGCGGGTGATTGTGCTTCGGATACTAGATTATACGAGAGCTGACAGGATTGCTACGTTGAGCGCGTTTCGTTTATGATGACGGAAAAGGAAGAGTCGCTTAAACCAGTGCTGCGTAAAATGTTTGCGCAGGTAACACATTTACAAGCATCACTTTTTATTGTCATAATACGGGATAGCAAGTTTCTTGGAACTTTAAGGAATTACTAGGGTAATAAATTAAAAGTTTTTTTTTGCCTTTTTCAGTTTATTATTAACTGTTTCCTCTGCCCTCTTTCTTTTCAATTAATACTTAACTTCACATACTATTTCCGAAGATGATTCCATACAATCTGAAGATGACTGTGGAGAAATAGATGTGTCCAAAACTTCTGGTGATGATGACACATTAATAACTTGAAATGTCATCCCAGAAGATGGTACACTGCGGTGACTTGCGGTACCAGCGATGATGATAATGACACGTCAATGACTTGTAACACATCTGCTGACTGGAGTGATATTGCGGTGAAACATACCCAATTACCGTTTGGAGAGAGTAAAAACTCTTAGTGAATGATGGAGTTGGTGATTTCGGTAATTCTTCTAATACCGCAACAGCAACGGTAGAGCAAGATGGTCTCGATGATATAATATACTGATGATCAGCTTTGAAATCTATTTAAAAAAATAAACAAACAACTCTTTGAAAGTTACAAATCTGACGCATACACAAAACGATTAAAAGGTAACAAAACCCACCTCCAAATAAAGTATTTTCGGTATCGGCTGCGTTAGCTGTTGTTTCTGCTGGATTTGGTACAACTAACAGATCAAAAGGAGCTGTTTGCTATGTAACGCGTTTTGCTGCTCGAAGAGCATCAAAATTCTCGGTGTATGAATAAGTTGGGGAGATCGGTGATTCTCGAACTACTTCGATGTCACCGACTGAGAAACGTAGTCTTGAAAGAAGATTGTCAAAATAATCTTCATAATCTGTTGAACATAAAGTAAAAAATAATATTAAAAAAAAAGTTTTAAAAAAATAATAATAAAACTTACTAATAAATGGCCAGTTTTCTTCTTCAGCTGATGAAAGTGTTGGATCATCTTGAAAATCGTTTTAAATTAGTTGCAATGAAAAAAACTTCCTAAGAATATTGAGAACACTAGGTGGCGGCTCGTTTCAATAATTTTGAAACTTCAATTCTTCTCCAAGTTCAATCTCATTGGTTTGATAAATTGGTCGCGTTCTCGCCGTTACAATATTAATGTCTAACTAAAAGGCTAAGAGTACTGCTTCTGAATGATGGACATTAATGAGCTACTCAGCTTTTTTCAACTCAAGTTGGGCTTTGACAAAACTCATAATAGTTGGATTGATGCTAATTAATACTTTGTATTAAAAAAGGGATGGAGTTTTTTCTAATAAATGGAAAAACATTAATTGTGAATAGTTTTTTTATTTTTACATCCCGTTATGCCTAACAAAATTCAATATGTACACCATTACTCTTTATGAATAATTTCATCTTATTCACTAAGTCAAGCAAACTGTCATATACATTATCTTTTTTAATTAAATTCACTGATACGTGTTCTGGTAAAAATATTTTAAATTTTTCTCTTAACTCCGCAACAAATTTCTCGTCAAATTTGGTTCTCAGTTTCTTAAGCTTTGTAACCATTTAACTTTCACCCACTGACAACTCGCTAATTTTTTTTATTGGGAGGAATCCTTCACTGACTAGTTTGTTTAGGGCTACTAAATCTGTCACCTGTAATGTAAAACAAAAAAGAACTAAGTTACTAATACAAGTGATAGATAAAGTACCCTTCATAGCTAGAGAGAAAGAGAAACAAAAAAACATCCCCACTGTAAAACCAAAAGCAATATTTATTAAATTTTAACATACCTCAAAATGAAGCTTTAATTTTTTTGAAGAATTTTATTCTGAAAGTTCTGTTAACTCCTATCTTCTCTTGCAATTTCTTTCCTGTTCTTGAATTTTTGACTTAACAACTGAAACTGCTATCGCTTCGAGATACTGGTTGATGATTTTAATCGAACTGATCTGTAAAGGTTGCTGCATTTCTAGATATAGAGAGTCCTCCACCACTTGGAGTGATTTCATTACAATTAGCTAATATATATCCATCTCTTTTTAACTTATTGTTTATGTATGATTTTGACGCTCTTTTTCCTGTTTTTCCGGTTTTTTAGTTTTCCATTTTTCATTCGTAAGATTGTATTGCTTCCCAGATGATGATGAGCCAGTCATACGGATTATCTCTCTTTGACTTACAGCTTTCACTTTGACTTGTTTTGGTTACGTAAGCATTCAATATCTTGCAACACGTCTTCTTCATCCGTTTTTGAAAAGTTTTCTGGAACGTTCCATTGCCCAATATTTTCCTTTTGACTAACTATTTATTCTTAATTCTCGAGAAAGGGTATCATTCATTGTCCTCTCCGTTTTTTCCATCTACTATTTTATAATGTCCCATATGTAATGTATCCCTGAAAGCAGTAAAAGTGTACGGCTTATTATCGTGGGAACTGAGAACTATTTTATTTTGCTTCTCAGTATAAGTTTTATGATGACGAGATCTAATACTTGTTTGCTATCGTTTGATATTTTTACTTACATCATGCAGACTGTCAAGATAATCTTCAAATTCAACAGAAGTTTTTACAAAGTTAATTTTGACTCACTATGGTTTTTTTCTCTCATTTTCATTTTCCATTGTAATACTATACATTACGCTTCTTAGACCAACAAATTTTGATATAATATTTTCATTGCACTCACCTTTTATGAGCTCAAAATTTTTTTTTTGTTTTAAGGGCATTATAAATTTATCATTTTTCGAATAATCTGATGTGTCGAATTCTTTTACGTCTGCTTCCATCATTTTATAAATATCATGATTCGTAACTTTATTCATATTTATATCAAACTGTCCGTGTATGTGTATAAAAGTTAAAAGTCATTCCGCAGTTAAGAAAGCGTGTAATCATAGTAAAAGCGATATATACGTATCCTTAACAAGTCTAATACACTGAGGCCAATGTACATAGGTTTTTTCATTATAATTTCAGTACATTTCAGTTGAATGGCTACGAAATTTTCATCAAAAATGTCTCAGCTGTGCAAATTAGGTTTCGCGATACAAATTTCTACTCCGTACCCACCGTTCCAATGGTCTAGGAATTTAACTTAGATAAGTTTTCTCACATTTTCCATTGTTTTTCCAAATATTGCGTTGTTAATTAATTTGAAAAGCATTTTTTCAAATTCATTCTTAGCTTTTTGTCGTTCGGCACCGTTCAAATAAATATAATCCTTGAGCTTTGAGCCAAGTCCTTTGCCAGAATTTTAAAGCACGATTAATTTTTTAAACTTTTAACTCATGGCTTGTAGCTTGTTAAGTGCCTCATAACGTCATACCCATGTGTTCTACAGATCCTCCAGCTCTTTCGGCTTTTCCTATGAGATGGTACGCTGCACATGAAGTCCTTCTCATCTCTATATGAATTGAACACATACCCGTGGAATTATATATTAAGTTAGTACAGTGGCGTCCTTTATGATAAGAAAACACTTTAACCGTACACATGTATAACTTTCGGAACTGAAGTTTGTTTTCAACAAAATTGTTCCGATTCATTTTCACTTCTAATTCTTCGTCTGATATTTTCAGACGTAAACCGTAGTCTCGCGGCTTGCTCGCGGCTCACTTAAGGTTAATCGATTTTACCAGGAGCAGCGTATCAAAGGGAATCCCGTTTGCGATCTAAAAACTGTCAGCGCCGTCACGAGTAAAGGTATCGTTTCTAGGCTTTACGTGAGGAAGAGATGGGTTAACTCGCGATCTGACTTTAATGCACTAATTTCGTGGTGAGTATTTGCTTTAATCCGATTGGCCCTTGTTATTTTGATGGTATTACTACCGTGGAGAGCAATGGTATGTGCGTGGCTAATTTGATATTCCCGGTGATCGACGGGTACCAATACTATGGCGAGTAATGAGGTTCGTGCAAAACAACTTAATATTTCCCGGCGATCTACGGGTACCAATATTATGCCGAGTAATGGTGTTTGCGCGAAACAACTTGATATTTCCCGGTGATCCATGGATATATTAATACTATGGCAAGTAATGGCGTTTGCGCAAAACAACTTGATAGGAAGGAAGAAACTTTAAAAATTTGATAACTTGCCACTATTTAAAAAGGAAAACTCGGTACAGGCGTTGAACCAGCGTAGAACGGAAACCGCGCTCGAAGAAGATCGAGTGGCAGTAGAGGCAGACTCTGGTTACTAGTTGGTCGTTTGAAGGTGACAAACGAAATTCGACTGTGTCCTCGCTTCGTAGTAGACTAGGTTGTAGCAGAGGCGAACTCACACAGGCAAGGGTCCGTATGACTATGTAGGAAAGACATGATTATCCAAAAATATCTACAGGTCTAGAATTTTTATTTTTTACCATCTTTTTTTCTTTGTTTCACGAACAATTTTTTTAACTTTTCTATATGGTGTCTTCTCTCTAAAGTGTCTTGCTTGTAATCAATCATAAGGTAACCATGACCTTTAGCTGCTCGCCAAATGTTGTATTTGCGCACGATCGTGAGGGTTTTTAAACACTATGGTATACGACGCATTCAGATTTATGTTTCACGAATGCGTTTACTTGTGAAAAATATTTTGCATTATAAACATTACACTAATATTTTTATGATGGCTCTTTTTTGTAAAAAGATCTACCATAACATGATTTGACGATTCGCGCATTAGATCGTCGATGATTAAAAGGTTTTTAAGATGGGGATCGTTTGAATAATCTGAAGGTTTTGGCAGTCCCTCGTAAAATTCAATTTGCTGTTCATCAAAAAATTTTCACTTTTATAACTATCCTGCCACTCTGCATAGTGAAATAAAATACTGTCAAACGTAACGCTGGACATTCGTTCTAAATTACTGAAAAATTTTTTAACGAAAACTGTTTTTCCGCAGCCAGTTGGACCACAAATCATGCTTGTCCAGGGGTGTTGCCATCGGGTATTCATTATGACAATATTTTTTATACTAATTATAGTTTGAAAAGCTTGCAAGTTAAATACTTTTCCGCAAAGCATACCTACGTACTATTTGGCGGTGACCACGACGCTACAGTGTTGTAGCTAATACTTGAGCGTATATATATGTATACCCCTATATAGGTGTAAATCTACGCACGGATTGTCTCTATGCGTGAGCGTCAGCTGATTTGTCTCTACGTACACATCAAACGACACTCTCTCCTTGACTCAACTACTTCCTTGGGTAAATGGAGCGAGCATACAGCGGAAAAACATTACCTGTCGCAATGCAAATTATTGACTAGTATATTTTTATTACTTACAAGGTAGTTTTAGTACCTTGTTCGAATTTCGGAAGATACAAGTCCTGAATGGCTCAGTTAGTTAACGGTTTCATTCATATGGAACGTTGATTCAATCCGAACTCTTCAGGACTTGCATATTAATATTATTATTTTTTTTTTAATTTTATTTTTTTAATTCTTTCATAATGAGTAAAAGAGATGAACGAAATAAGTGACTCATCTTTTCACACATATAACCATCGTAGTTTCTTATTGTACAGAGTTGGTATATAATGTATGTGTGAAATATTAAATCAGGAAAAAATAAATGGTTTCAATTTTTTCAAGTACAACACTATTTATTTACAAATTTTCCTCAAAATTTCTTTACATTATCAAGTTTTGACTATTTGAACCTGTCAGCATACTGTACGTTTTTTTATATAATTGTCTGTAGGCGAGTATCTCCATTTCATTTTTTAATTCTATCAGTGTGTGAAATAATGAGTGCCACGATAAACCTTGTAATGTCTGGCGAATAGTTATAAAGCGTACACACTCAAGAAATTTACAAACGTTTTCAAAACGTGAACATTTTTTTAATGAAGAGCAGTATTTTTAAATAGTACGCGAGAGATCTATACCAAAGAAATTAAAGTATTAAATTAGTTTACCTAAGTAATATAAATAAAATCAAAAATTCTTAGAATTAATTGTCTAATGATCTTAGTCAACGTCTATGTTTAATTACGTCAATCCATCGGTTGTAATATTTTCTTTTCATTAAATGACCGTCGCGGCATTTATAAATTACACCGTCATCACGATACTCTTCATCCAAACGTCGAACTTTATGTAACTGAATTTTTATAATTCGGTTTGTATCGATTATGTGTAAGAGTTCCGATGTTGAAATATTTAAGAAAACATGTGCGTCTAATAGTCTATTATACGGTACAGTATTTAACTGATCGTTGGGTTCCAAATTTTCCACGGGTTTTTCAAGCCTCCATATGACGCTTGACTCGTTAAAATACCCCAACACTCTGACATATTCAAAGGTCATCTCAATAAAATCAAGCTTTAATAGATTTTCAAACATTTCGTGATACGCTTGAACTTCTCCATCTGCTTTGAGTTTAACAAGCGTATGTAAAAGGGATTGCCATGCTAATCCTTTTAAAGAGGATTTATAGGGTAGATAATACTTGAGTAGTAAGGGTACTTTTTTTTCACACACTCTCATAGATATATGTCATACGGCTGGCGGCGAGAGTGGGGGCGTGGCCGGGGTCCTATTTTGGCAGGCCACGTGATTCTGCGTGGGTAGCCAGTATGCGCGGAAGAGGGCGCGTGGTGGCCCCGCGTAATTTAAATATTATTACCGACGCTGCCTGGCCGGTTTAATTCAATATTTATGTCATTTAAAAAATCTCTGGACAGTACGTTGTAAACTCTAATGAAAACTGCAACAAAGGCTCGAAACACTGACGATGTATATTATAGTAAAGCCTAACGACGATTTCTACGATACATGGCGAGCTTACGAGGTTTGGTAAATCGTCCCTGTGTCTCACGACACCCTTCTTCACATTCCTCGTTGTCACAATTTATTTCTTGAATAAATCCGTCTTGAAGACGGAAGTGGCGACTTCGTTTCTTCAATTCGAGTTCCCATGTTTAATGACCTACGTCCGATTCAAAGTTAAATTTATAAGCGTATTGCTTACGTAGCAACAGCTCTAAAAATGCCACCATACCCATATGATCCGCAGGTACTTCGGCTTCTATAGCTTTTGTAGTGAGGTGATATGCTGCACATAGTGATCTTCTTATAGTCTTATGTTTCGAGCATATTGCTTTCGATCCATAACTCAAGTTATTACAATATCGATAATTACCAAATCGATCTTCATACGGAAAATTTACTCTCACATCACATCTCTTTATCTCCTTGAACTTGAGCCACTTGGAAACAAAATTATTCCACTTTGTTTTCCTTCCGATCTCTTCGATTGACATTTCCAGGCGGCGACCATAATCCTGTACGTCCTTATACTCTAAATATTCCTTTATGTTTGCTTCAAAATATTTAGCTATATAATTCAACAACCAATTAAAATCATGGTGTATTGAATAAATAGCATAATCTTTTGTCTCATGACAATAAAACACGATTTTTGCACCAAACGTAAAGTAAAGTAACACCAAATCGAAAAACATTTTGACCGATTGTTCGACCACTGGCTGATAGTTTTTAAAGTAGACTAAAACCTATAGTGTAGAGTAAGTAGGGTCAGAGAAATCCAAGAGCTATGGAATACTTATACATTTCGATGGGCATCGTATGGGCCAAGTCGATGTAATCTTCGTTTTGAGAACTGATAACAAACTATGTTGGACTCTCGTCGATTAACAACGAAATAGGTTTGTAATGCACCTATCGGTTAGCTTCTGATGCCGTCCGCGTAAGAGTAACGGAAAATAAATCCAATTTACTCTTCAAGCAAGGGTCTGTGTGACTATGTAGGAAAGACATAATTATCCAAAAATATCTACTGGTTTTGATTTTTTATTTTTTACTGCCTTTCTCTTAGTTTTGCGAACAAATCTTTTTTTTACCTTTCTGTTTGATTTTTTTTCTTACTATTTTATTTATTTTTTTTACGCGTACCTATTTTTTGCTTGACTTTACTCGAACGACTTTTATCTTTTTTTCTGCAGCGTTTAACAAGTTGTTTACACCACCACTTCTATGCCGAGACTGTGCTCTTTTCTTATATGGTAAAGCATTATATTCCGATCCTTTCATCAGCTTCACAATTTTTTCTGTAGCTTTACGTTTTAAATTTTCACCAGATTCGTTTATCCGATTCTTGAATGCGCGTTTACATGGAATATTGCTTTTTCCTATATCGTCAATTATATTTACTCCCACTCATGAAACTTCTTTTCCAATGGCATGAGCACCTCTGACTATGTAAGGTATAGCACTCCGACATAACCCAGTGAGAAAAGAGCCTAATTCATGTCCTCTCTGTCTATACGACCCTGCAAAGACATGCTTGACTCCTCTCCCTCCCCCTTGCTGTGTATGATACCCGTCGTAAAAAATCATTTTGTAACGACTCACTTAAAAGAAAACTTTTCCAAAATATAACACCACGGTCAGTGTCTTAAACTGAATGATATTGGTTTACCAAATTGAACTCTAATATCTATATTAATCGTATGAAATCTATTATTGAGGAGGGGTACGTCGGCTGGTGGAGTATATCTCTTGACAATTGTGCTTCCGAAATCAATTTTTGGAGCAGCTAAATTTACTATTTTCAGCATGGATGATAATTTTAATATTTAATAATGATACTAGATAATTTTCCTCTCTTTTTCCACAAATGTTTACCTCTACTTTTAGCGATCAATTGTCATAAAATACTATTAAACTTTTTAAAACTTTTTTTTTTTACTGTTTTTCAGAGAAACAACCTTTGAGAACGTTTAAAACACACTCGCACAAGCAGTTGATTAATTTTTTGTCTTTTTTTTTAACAATGCAGCTCTCTGTTATATGTTATATGTTTAGATGAGTGAGAGCTTCTAAAATTGCAATGTACCGTCTCTCGAACGGAGCTTCGCGAGACTTGTCTGCACGACGAGGGGGTTGTTTAAAACGCCCGTTTTTTTTATGTTTATGGCTTCATAGTCAAAAGAAAACTGAGTGTTGAACGGTACTACTAACTTTTTTATCTGTTAATTCAACCCAGATACGCGAATGCACTCGTAGCATATTTTGGCAAGTTAACATATTGATACTCGTCGTCGGGGAATATACGCGCACGAAATCTTAACTTATCCAAAGTGTCCTGTTTGCAATCAGTCATAAGGTAACCATGACCTTTAGCCGTTGCATCTTGATAGGCCTCTTGCACAAATTTCGGATCTTCAGGATATATCTGTCTCGCTAAATGTTGTATCTGCGCGCGATCGCGAGGATTTTTAAATACGACAATATACGATGCACTCAGACTTATGTCTCGCGAATGAGTTGACTTGTGAAAAATATTTTGCGTTATAAACATTACACTAATATTTTTATGGTGACTTCCTTTTGTAAAAAGATCTACCACAACATGATTCGACGATTCGCCCATCAGATCGTCGATGATTAAAAGTTTTTTAAGATGAGGATCGTTTGAATTATCAGAAGGTTTTGGCAACCCCTCGTGTAAGTCAATTTTCTGTTCATTTTTCAAATAACTCTCACTTTTATAGCCATCCTGACACTCTGCATAATAAAACAAAATACGGTTAAATGTAACGCTTGCCATTTGTTCTATATTATTTAGAATTATTTTTGGAAGATGCAAGTCCTGATAAGCTTAGTTGGTTCATTGACATGAAACCGTTGATTCAATTTGATCTCTTCGGGGCTTGCATGTTATTATTTTTTTTTTTTCATATATTTTATTACACTTAATATTTATAAGTATGGGATTAAAAAAAAATTAAATTTCGGATGGGGTACCACTCTAAAAAAAAAAGCAAAAAAAATATTAGTTTGACGATTTTATTTTGCAATAACTTTTTTTAAAAACGTACAGTAACAATTAATTGTTTCATTTTTTATTATCACTGATGCAATCCACAACGTCTGGACATCCAGGGGATGGTCGTAGCGATTTTTGACGTTTAAGCTTAAGGTAGGCGTTTTTATATGAATCACTATCCAACGCTGATGTTTTTTTTAGAGATACAGTCTTGATGATCCATTCTTTTAACAAACGTGCTCTATACAGTGCACAAAATGACTGTTTGTCTTTGTAATTTTTTTGCGCATGCGTTAGACAAATTGGTAAACCAATTTTTTAATTTTCATGCATTTTTAATGAGGTATGAATTTGCGATAAGTCGTGAACCTCATGTGCTAGTATTGAACTTATAAACTCGGCTCCATCGTTACCATACATGTAAATTCTCTTGAGATTTTTAGTAAGCGTCATAAGACTATATTTTAAATAATTTATTATGGTATCTCCATCAAACCACTCTATACCGTGAACTTCTAGCGTGTGGTGATTATTATACTTTTTTACATCGTAAGGTAAATCGTTGAATGGGCAGGGTGGTTTAATTAACCAATGACCGATGACATTCGCTTGTATCGATACCTGTCGATACCACAGCAACTTCTTTTGGTATAAAACGCCTGTCAGAGTCATAAAAACCTTTTATATCTACAACCAAATCCATGATGGTTAACTACTACACTTTCTTATAATATTTATTCTCTGGACAAGATTTTTGGTTGCTGGAGAATCGATCGGTCGTGAATTTTTTAACCGACGAAAATAACTATTTTTTTTTTCTCCTCGACCTTTCTGGTAAGTAGAGAGGTCTTCTCTTCTATAGTACCCTTTTCCTTCTTACTACTTGCAGACATCATGAAATACTGTGTAAAAAACATATTATAACATGCTGTTACGTACGATATGCTCATGCACACAATCATACTCCCATCGGTAACCTTAAATCCGGGCTGGCGCAAACTATCGCGATTCAAACTCGCAAAATCCCGAAGCCGGCTCATGAAATTCATCAAATCGGAATAAAAGGATGACATCATAGATATGTATATAGATATAATTATACAAAAAAAAGTAATAATAACAAAAAATGACTACGTAAAGAAAGAATGAGTCGAACGAAATAAGCAAAAATTGAAACTGGCGGACGACGAGGACTTTTCGGGCGAAAAATCCAGAAAGCACTGAGGAAAATTCTGGAGGTCTCAATGCAATAAGGGCGTCTTTCTGTTATAAACAACACACAGAGTCATAGAATACGACTGAGCGAACAGGGCACAATAATCGGCTCGCGTCAACTATAAATGCCAATACATGCTTTCTCTCGCTCCGAACACGTGTGCAGTAATGTTGTACAGTTCACTTTCTTTAGGAAAGAACGTCTAGGCTTGTATTTTATGAGTTTACTAAGAATCGCAGCTATTTAACATTAAGAAAGAAGTGTTCAAAACATTTTAACGAACCAAAAAAAAAACAAAACCTTTTTTCCCCTTTTTTCAGCAAAAGTATAGTAAAAATGTTGGGACAAACAGCCTCGTATAACTCGAATTAACGAATACTTGTTTACCGTTCCCAACCGTATAACAATGTAATAATTACTTCGCTATGTAGTATGTATTTTTTTTCAAATTTCTTAAGCTGCGCAAACACACCACGATATGTAAAGCTTTACTCCCAACTTGACCTGCAATATACAACTCGTTCACGTAATAAGATTATAGCTTAGGCTTTTGTCATTGCCTGTACAAAACGTTAGGCTTCACATGGAAAATTAGGAACCACATACGGGTGCCACTCATAACTAAACTCTTTTCAGTAATCCAAAAAAAAAAGGGAATCACAAGAACCAAAAAAGAGAAGTACCCACCCTTTTTTGTTTTAGGGCGGAAGCCGCACAAGGGAAAAAACAAATAGGAGAAGTAGAATTAATAAAAAAAAATCCAGGAATAATAGTGGAAACCCTGGGTCCAGTCCAGTCGGCCACAGCAACGTGGAAAGTTATATGGTACGTGGATTGGAGCCAGCTGATCGAGGAGGCGAGACAATTTTTACGAGCGCAGAGGCAGGCCAGCTGGAAATGCACAGTAACATTAAGAAAGAAGGACAAATGTACGGAGCAAATAAATCGGGCCACCGAGGAAGTTCTGCAAACAAGGGAAAAAGTGCAAGAAGCCTACAGAGCAGTAGTGGGCCAAGGAATATATAGTCACACCACAGATGTGCAAATAGTTCAAGGACAACTAACAGGTGCGGAAATGGAGAAAATACAAGAATTAATAATTTCAAAACCTCTTACTACAATAGACACAAACAAATATTTAACGGAACATATAACGATCTCAATGTTTGGGGATCACGAAGAAGAAATACAGAAAATGAGAAAATTCGAAGAAGAAGCAGGGAAAATAAAGGAAGAAGGACTAACAATAGTCGCAGACTTGATAACAGGAATGGACAAAGTATCAAACATGGTAAAAGAATTTGAAAAAATAGCCAAAGAACTCGCAACAAAATTTAGAAAGGCAGCTGATATAGTATATTTAGTGAGCCGTGGCGTAATACACCTACCGGAGGAAACATTAATAGCTATATCGGAGGCAAAAATTTTGGCAGGACAGTTAAGATCGGACCTCAAGTTTCCGGGGGAGAAAAGCGCTACAACAGAGGAAGAAATCGGGGAAACTGTGGAGGCAGCAACCATAGCATTTAACGGAAAAATTATATATTATATAGAGATACCCTTGGTGACAAAAGAGGATTTCGATCTCCTCAGAATATCTCCGTTACCGGTGGAGCAGGAGTGGTTTAATGCAACAGACATCATGGCATACTTACAGCCAACATACGAATATGTGGCAATCAGCACAAGCGCAGAGAGTTTCGCAAAAGTGTCGCCAGAAACTGTTCAAAAATGCAAAAAAATAGGACGAAAACGCATTTGCACACTGTTGGAACCGGCACATGAGATAGAAGAAGACCACCCGTGCGAAATAAAATTAATCCTGGATTATCCAATAAAATATCCAGAGGAATGCCCGATAATATTGGCCAAATTAAGAGGTACTTATTGGACACGCCTACATACGAAGAACTAGCATGCTTTTAGCACTACGGGAGAGGAGAAAATACATGTGCAATGCAAGCATACGGAGCATAAAACGTTAAAAGTTACAGACGCAGGAGTGATAAATTTATCAGAGGATTGCACGGCTCAAGCATCAGAAACAAGAGTGAGTCCGGGATCAGAAGAGGGCAAGAGCCAAATTATGAAGTTTAATGACTCGAACTTGAATATAGGGAAAATAATACAGGGTATAAAAGGGATAAAAGGGGGAAAGTTACGGGAGCTAATGAGTATAATAATAAAAAGGGATGGGTTACAGAACCTTGGCAATCAAGAGCACGGGGCTGAGGAAAACTTAAAAACTGGAACAAAATTAATGGACATAGTCCAACGCGAGCGCGAACTCTTGCAGGCACAAAGCGAATTATCCGATTGGAAGGAGTACGCGTGGGCGGCAGCAGAAATAACTTTAGGATTAGCGGCAGGGTCATTCGGATTCCTAAAATGGGGGGCCCTTTGATATTAAATCTGGCTAGAATGTTCGCAGGTAGACAACGCAGAGACAACGCAGAAAGGGAAGGGACTGCAACGACGAGTCCCTCAGCGCCTTAGCCGACATCCCTCGAAATGCAGAAGAGGATACCGAGACACCTAGCTAACATCCCGGTAACCATCACGGGAGCATCCTCCACGGGTCTTGGGCCCACATAAAACATGCGACGTAACAAGTGATCCCTACTACCACAAAAAAAAAAGAGAAAATAATAAAATTAAGGGATACGGAATAACAAGTAAAATATAAGGAAAAAGCATTGTAATAATAATAATAACAATAATAATTAAAATTATGTAATAATAATACTGTACAATTATATAGACACTAAGGTAATAGTAATATCATATAAAAAATAATAATAATAACAACAAATACCAGTTTAACAATGAAAAAATGAGAATAGGCGCCGGGAGTCGCTCGGCTATACCGAGGGTCGCAGTCCGTAGGACAATAAAATTTTTTTTTCTTTTTATGATAAGGTGGTACGGAATTTTTTTTTTCTCTTCTCTCTCTTTTTTTGATAAATAAGCGCAAGTGAAAGTATAAAAAAAAAAAAAAAAAAAAAAACCACACTTAATGTAAAGTAGTCGTAAATAGAAGCCCGCTTCGCTGCAATTTTATATATAATTGTAATATAAGGCAAAGCGCATACAAAAACAAATATTGTTATACACTCAGTACACGATGAGAGGAGACTGAATGATTGTGAGAGCAAAAATATTAATGTAAAGGGAACAGCGGTTCTCTAAAAGAATGGAAGAATGAGTATAGGATACTAAACTACATAAACAACACAAACAACAGAATACAATACAGCACACACACGCACACTCGCAACAAATCCACAGGCTCAGTACCGTAAACATCAGAAAGCCAGCGTCATTGAGGGCGACGACGTCGCGGCCTCGGACGTGTTACGTACGATATGCTAGGCATATCATACTTACTAACCCCCCCTGGTAACCACGAAGCTACCTTATCAAGAGGGTACCAACGGGAGGGGAACGAGGTAATATAAGGCCCGGCAAGCTTCAAAATCGAAAGAGAACAAAGAGAACACTCGGAGAGACGGACAGAAAGAACGGAGAGAAGAAGCGGATTAGATAGACACTCGAGTCAGAGATCGGGCAATTGATCGGAAACACACACGCGTCTTTGCCTTATAAATAAGTATCTTAAATAAAAGTCTTTAAGGTTCTAAGTTTTCGATCGTTCTCGCGAAGCACCTCCTTACCTTTCGGTTTTCCCACGTAACAATGCTCTTATAATATATTTTTACAAAATAAAGCGACATCTTTTTTTCTCTATCACTCTCTCTCCTTTATCTTAACAAGCCCCTTTGAAAAATATCATAAAAATGATCATGCTATGAGTAAAAGAGATGAGTAAAAGAGATGAAAGAAGCAAGTGACTCACCTTTCGCAACTTAACCATCATCGTTTTTCTTCCACAGCGTTAGTATATAATATAAATAGAATATCAAAATTTTATAAGAAATTATATAATTAGGAAAAAATAAAAAAGTTTCACATTCATGTTGGGAAGAACTCTATGTGTTAAAAATTTTTTAAAAATCATTATTACAATAAATTTTGTATTTGTGTTTTACAAGTGCATACCAACAGACGCACACCAGTCATTTTGACAATTTTCATCTTGTATTGCTATTACATAAATATCTGTTATTTTGTTTGTATTTATTATAAATAAAATTTCAGCAATTGTAACGTTCTCAAATTCTTGAATATTGTCGTTATATTCTGTGAAAGCCATGATAATTTATAATACTTAAAGCTTGAAAATAGCCTGTAAATTTTACATGAAATATGATATCGGAAACTGTTTTCATGATGTTCATTTTTGTATACAATTGTCTAAAAGCGGATATCTGCTATTAATTTTTTAATTCTATCAACGTATGAAATAATGAGTGCCACAATAAGCCTTGCAACGTCTGGCAAAAAGTTGGAAAACGAATACATTCAGAAAATTTACAAACATTTTCAAAACATGAACATTTTGATGAATAGCAGTATGTTTGAATAGTACGCATGAGATCTATAACAAACAAATCAAAGTATCGAATTAGTTTAGTCAAGTGATTTTCATATACATAAAAACAATTTTTTTTAGAATTCATTTTTCAATAATCTTAGTCTACGTCTATGTTTAACTACGTCAATCCATCGGTTATAATGTGTTCTTTTTATCAAATGACCGTTGCAACATTTATAAATCACACCGTCATAACGTTGCTCTTCATCCAAACGTCTAACTTTATGAAAATGAATTCTTATAATTCGATTTGTATCGATTAGATGTAAGGGTTCTGCTGTTCTAATATTTAAAAAAATATGCGCATCTAATAGTCTATTAAACGGTACAGTATTTAACTGATCGTTGGGTTCGAAATTTTCAACGGGTTTTTGGAGCCTCCATATGACGCTTGACTCGTTAAAATACCCTAACACTCTTACATATTTAAAGGTCATCTCAATTAAATCAAGCTTTAATAGATATTCATACATTTCGTGATACGCTTTAACTTCTCCATCTGCTTAGAGTTTAACAAGCGTATGTAAAAGGGAGTGCCCTGCTAATCCTTTTGAAGAGGATTTATAGGGTGGATAATACTTGCACGTTGGCACACGACAACAGTACCGATGGCAATCACAATTTCCGTCAGCATAGACTTTTTTGATTGCGCGTACTGTATCTATAACAAAAATAATTTGATAATTTCATTTTATTTTTTCTGATAACCAAAAGGATACGATAAGGTTTCCGAAATAAACCACCACTTTTTTAAAACTATCGCACATATTTTTTCTTCATTACGCGTCACCACTTCATGTATGTCAGACTTTCTAATAATTAAATTTTTAATTTTGATTATGCTATCTGATTCAACATTATTATTTTCATTCCATCGGTCGACCACTGTTACTATAGAATCGAAATTTACTTTTAACGAATTTTTGTAATTTAATTTAATGTCCTTGACTTCGCAAACATCGTGAAAGCCCCCAGTAGCTGTTTGCACACGATACGCATAAAATTTAGGACCTACTGAAACAAAGCTCTCTATGTACGATCCTCCACCATACATTACATTCGTTAACTGTCCTAATAACGAATCAGTAGGTGGTTGGTATTCACTGACATTTTCATCATTACTTGTAAATATTACTGAGTCTGTTTCATATCATACAAAACTCTTCTATCGAGTTTTTCCAAGTATGAGTAAAGTTTTAAACGTGCTTGAGCTGTCGTATATGCAGCTACAGCAACGTTTGTACATGGAGAGGAAAGCGCCACTTCCTCTTTATATCGCCACGTTACATACATAACACTATCATTCGCCGGTAGATAATTTTCTATGTACTTCTGACTATCGCATAATATCTTTAGTAACTTTTTATAATCATTAACTATACTAGATTGAGGTAAATTTCCCCTTTGACCGAATTTCCCCCAAAACGAATTGAAACATAATTTTGCTACAGAACGCAGACCCGAATTTTTTTTAATGTTACAGATGTCTAATTTAATACCTTCTTCATGTTCATAATTATTGATATATATTCTAATTTATCTTCTTCCGTCTTAACCGTACTGGGCCACCCACTTGCTTCTTGCTTAATTTTTAAAAAAGTGTCTATATACTCTGTAAATAAACCACCACTTTGAGAAGTCTGATCGTATTTAGCAACTTCATATTGCCAAATGACATTAATTTTTGATAATTTATACCCTAGTTCTAGAGCTTTCTTTATTTCGACGGATACCCATGTACCGGATAAAGCCCTATCTGACACTGAATCGTGTTTACATTCTTCCTGAGAAGATGTTACCATACACAGGTGACACAATCCAAAAAGTAAACGACTATTCATTTTTGTTGGAAGTATAGGGTGAAATAAATTTCGCGACTTTTTCTTGGAAATTTTCAAATTTTTTTCCTGATAATTCTAAAAAGTCATTCCCAGTATAAATTTTCGGATGTTTAAGTGGAAACATGCCTGTCTTACAAATGTAAGGGTATAGTGAGCCAACGTCCAAATATTTTATCCTTTCATTATTTTTAATCGTATAATGTGTGACAATATTCCCTGTATGACCACCGTAAAAAGCATCTCGAGGGTTCATAGTACAGATTTCCGCAATTGGGTGATTTTTTGTGTAGTCTAAATACTCGTTATTATTTTTTTTAAATTTGTTAAAATCATGCTCCCACATTTCAATCACTTCGTAACCGTATTCTTTTATTTTAAAACTTGTTTTCAGAGTATTTTCATATTGTTTGGTAAAAGTTTCATTATTGTTTAATTTTTGATATCGATCGTTAGGAAAACAGCGAATTCAACCATGAAAATAACACTCATGAAACTGAAACATGGTTCCTTTCGGATTCATAGTTTTTACTTGAGGTTTTAAATAACCATCAACGAGAAGACCTTCTATCAAACGATATTTTCGCGATCTACCTGCGTGAGTAATCTCTATATTCTTTACTTTTTTTTCCCATAAAAGCCAATGGATGCATTTTTTAGAAAATTGCCCTGTGTGTGTATACCCAGTTGCGGGAATAATACCGATTGTATCTTTTTTTAAAAAGTTTTTCTAGTATAGAATGGAACACGCACTCGCTATTGTCAGGTTTTCAACAGAAGGGTCTACTTTTCCAATTTGCATGAAAATTTTTCAAAAAGCCGTGCAAGCTTCGCGTATTATTTCAACATTTTGCACACAATATTCAACAAGTCCCTTTTTAAGTTAAACTGCGCGTTTACGTTTGAAGTTACTTTATCGTACCATTCTAGAAACTCTGTGCGATCATGGATGTTCATTGAATCTGGCGCGTAGTAGCACGAATCGGGACAAGGGCTTTTATAATTTTGGTCGTTCGTAACGAATAAATGTGGAAAATACCCTGTTTTATATTTCCTGCAAGACTAAACGTTTTGGGTAAATCAGCCAATTTCATGGGTAAGTAATTTAAACTATCTATAAACTTAGTTTTTCCGAACGAGATAAGAATAATATCACGCCCATTAAGAATAATTTTGGGAACACCCTTTTTATTATCTATAATATATTTTAATATAAATTGACCTTCAAAAGCCTTAGAGTTATGAGCTATACAGATAAATGAAGCGAAAGTTTTACTTTCAAATCTTTCTGCAAAATTTTTTAGACACTCTTTACCCTCGAAAATAATCTATTTAATACTACAGAAGGGACAAATCCCTTGGAGATTTCCTTCTATCTCGTCTATACACGCATCGCATCGTACTTGCAGCACGCAAAGGATCGGTATGTGTACACACGTGTTGGCTGTATCATGTAATTCTTTATCTTGTCGTGTTTCAAAGTCGTAGAAAAAAAAAACAATTTTTTTTAGCATTCAAATTATTTTTTAACGTAATAGGTTGCATACTACAAAGCGTGTAAAACTATTAAACGTTTTTACACTCTTTGCAATATTTTTTTCCGCATTTATGTGTTACGTTGGCGCAACGTACCATTCGAGCCTAAGCTTTCGCTAAATAGTCAACTATGGGTTTTGCTGCTTGTCCTAGGAGAGGAAGTCGGCTCAGAGTGCCCTGGGGAATCGGAAATTTCGTTACCCGTGTTGGGGGTAAGAGTGTGGACTCTCTCTTGATATCTCTGCGTCAGGAAAAGGGGGAAGTGTTATGACTTTCCCGTTGTCCTTTACATTTGAAACAGTGACAGTTTTTAATAAGATTACAATTTCGGCTATTGGAGTATGTTTATGAAATTTTTAACGCGATACAGAAGGATTATGCAGTAAACTATGAGCCTGCCCACATGAATGGTAAAAATCGGATACTTCTTTGAAAGTCAACAAGATTGCTTTCGTAGGTTTATGTAATATTGTTGCTGGCTAATGGTGTGCAGGTGTAATGGTGTAGCGTGTACACGTTGTATTAGCCATGTGTAATAATTTTAACATTTGCTACTGTTCTTGCTTAGCCTGTGGGTCTTAACTCTAAGTTATTTTAGTTTTTAACATTTAACTTGATTTATTTATACTAATATCTAATCTTAAACCTCAGCGCAGCTGTTCCCTGTTAACCTTTTGCATCTGTTAGTTCTTTAAAGTTACTTTATTATTTTACACTTTGAAAAGTATTTCGTTTGATTTTTTTTCCAGTCGGCATGGGCTAGCGTGCATGTATGTGAGTCATGCATGGTCGTAATACCTGAGCTACGAGCAATCTTGTAGGTGATTCACCTCTTTGCAGATGCGCATTGGCCCCTGCGTTTTGTATTCTAAAATGGGCACGGAAAGTTTTGAAGCAAGGAAAAAAAAATTAATGTGGATACTCCGATGTTACACATGCTTACTTCTGGCTATGTTTATGAGCTTGGCCTATAAATTACAAATTTTAACTACATCGCATATGCTACTTGTCGCTCTTTTGTGATTTTTTGTACGCGCAAATGACTCTTTTATCTTATGATTATTATAACATTGATCTACGTAAAACTTTCTCCTACAATCAGTGCAAGATTTTTTTAACGTATCGTTGGTGTTATTACAATTTGGTGATCCATTGCATGCAGGGCAAACCGATTTAAAAACATGCTCACCCACACGCTTATAATTTTTATTTCATGTTTTACAAAAATACATTAATCTTACGGTTAACAAATTTTATTTAAATTATAATGCCCTATGTCCTCATATTACATGATGTTCATAAATGATGTGCAATATACTGCTCCGTCATTAGTACCATCGTACATAAGGGTTATTGTCAGTGTCATCACCAAAAGACTTATATTTAAATATTCGAATACAAATATTATGTTGTTCAGAATATCGCTGAAATTTCGAAAACTCTACATATCCATAACTTTGTTCGTTATTTATTTCAATGTCACATTCTTGCATTAATTTAATAGCTTCCGACTTTTTTTCATTTTCGTTTTTAATTTTTTTCCATTGTTGAGGCCAATCTGACGAACAATTTTTCGCGGTCAAAACTTTACTCCGTATAAGAGCCCTAGATAAATATAGATTATCTCTATTATTTATAACTAAGACGACTTGTTTACTCAAACTATTTATAATATCTTCCTGTGCACCCCACTCTTGAGGGAGTTTGACGTATGTAACCTTAACTACTAAAGTTCTTGCGATGTCGATTATTCGTTTGCTTTGTTTAATTTTTTCGCATAGACCCCCGATATCTTGAAAATTTATTCGATCAATAAGTTTGTAATAGATACCTGCCGATCCCTCAGTCAACGCGTCTGAGTGGAAATCTATCCCTACAAGATAATTACTACAGTAATTTTTTTAAATAACAGTTATAAGTTCTTGAAAAGCGTTCTTGATCCAATGTAAAGTATTCGCTGCATTGGAAGGGTTGGTAATTTTAAATTTATCGCGTGACAAGCGGTTTTAAAAGATTTTACAAATTTTTTTTATCGCTTTCCAAAGTAATATATTTTGTACCTTTTAAATTTATCGCGTGACAAGCGGTTTTAAAAGATTTTACAAATTTTTTTTATCGCTTTCCAAAGTAATATATTTTGTACCTTAGACGTGTCCGGTTCATCCTCTGTTTGCACGGCGACGCTTGCAACACCTCTTCCATGTTGATGATAAGGGGATTGCTCCTGTTGTTGTTCGATATAAGCACTATCGATCCCATCAACTCTAACTTTAAAATAAAAATATGTTACAATTATAATTAAAATGTCATACATTGTGTTTGAGAAACTAGAATATTAAATTTATTAGTTACCTGCAGGGGTATAACGCATCATAGTTACCCCCGACGAACCGGGCATTGGTTTGGATACCTCCTCCGGCTGGTGGTCAGTTTGGCTTTCTACGTAATATTTTGAAATGAATATAATTTTGAAAGTTAAAAATAAATGACAGAAAAAAGACATTTATGTAAAGTTTTGGATGTACCTGGAGGTATTTTTTTTTCGTATTAGAAACTTCTGCCCCCGATGTTCCAGGCATACCATCGTCCAAGGGATCCTCCCACTTTTGTTTAAGGGTATCGTCAACGTTTGGAAGGTTCTGAGAATCTTCGAAACATATTTTACCAGCTAAAAAAATATTCCGTTTAATTTTCCTATTTTTACTGTACTACACTTACCATTTTTATCGTACGCGTTGTACATATCCTTTAACATCTCATTTTTTCTAGCATTGAGCGGTAGACACTCTACCACCGCTTGGATGGCAATAAGACTACGCGTCAGGTATAAAGGATACAACGCGACCGCGTGCACCCCCGCCAGGTAAATAATGAAGAACTCCTGCAATACTCCTATTCATTCCTTAATAGAGCATAGAGGTAGCATGTCATGAAACCACCTCTCGGTATACACTTTTCGTGCATCTTCCGACACGATGGTCGCGTATCGCACACACGAACGGGCAACCTTGAATAAAGCACTGACCATAGATGCTTCCATTTTTTCTTTTACTTTTTTTATTAACGCAAAAAAAAAACTAAGAAAAATTCCTGTAGCTAACCAAAAAAACTAATGCAACGCCACAGTAAAAACCTACTGTTACAAAATTTAAACAAGTTTAAATAAATGCAAGAAATACACTGTATTTAACTTTCAAGTAAATTGAGAAAGACCTTGAACGAATTGTAACGCGGAATGTTATTGTAATGTATCAGCAAGATGTGATTCGGCTAAGAGTGTCGGATAAGGACTGATTTTCTTTTACGTTTTCTTCTCTTCCTTAGCTACTTCTATGCTTTCCCTCCTTTGGTCGAAATTTTAGCGAGATTACGATAAAAGTAAAAGGTATACACAGCCAGATAGGTCCACTCAAGTCATAGCCTGGGAAACTCTACAGGTATGACGTCAAATATTACTACCGGGGGGACAATCACGCACTTTCATCGCTGTTTCTTAGAGTTCTTCATGTTTTGAAAAAGATTAGAATTATTGTAGCTGAGGGACAATAAATATGTTGCAACTGAGGGACATTTTTTCATTGCATATTTTCCACCGTCCCTACATTTGTTCGCGAAAAACCCTACATTTGTTCACGAATACTTCTCAGATGACTAAAAGAAAGACAAAATATAGGTTTGAACTCGCGTTCAAGCATGTTTTAGCAGGTTTTTCTGTAGCAGTGTACGTGATAAACATAAATGGTGTACTATCTATAAAACATCCTTATGAATCATGTATCGACAAGAAATTTGAGAGCGAGAGTGCAGCAGAAATGAAAAATTTAAGCATTAGAGTATCACCTTTCTATTAGACTGTCAGTCATCTTTACAGTATCGATAACGACAGCTGCATAGGTAACGTTCACCCTGTTCGCAAACGTGTATTTCTTTAAATTTTTAAGTGAAGTAAAACAACACGAGTGATTCAAATTTTACTACAAAAATGGAGGAATATCTAAAGTATAAGGACGTACAGGATTATACTCGCCATCGGGAAATGTCAATCGAGGAGAGCGTGTAAATAATATTTGTTTATGTTAAGGGTGCGATACTCAGAGTGAGTTTCAAGGGGGATCGGACGTGAGCGACTATGAAAGGCCGACCGTGCATGGAAATAAAACTCAAAACAATTAATAGTTAAATCAGCGATATATTGTATACATTTAACTTACATCCAATTAAAAAATTAAATCGCTACGCTATTTTAACGCAATAGCAATTCTGCCACGGAACTTGAAAATATAAACAATTAGATCGGGCCGCACGCGGCGTTCTCGTATCAAAGCGATATACAATGGCATTGACGAGTTATGGCGACATTCACTCAAACCAAAAGATATTCCTCCTTAGCTTGTGTTGTGCGGGTGTGCGTGGCTTGCTGCGCTCGGGGTAGATGAGTTTGTAGCATTGTAGGTCGGAAGGTGAAGCTCGTGGCTGCGAAGAGGCCGAGTAGTTGGCTCGCTGCTGCAGTCTTGATCCTCTATTCCTCAGAATGATACACCTGGCGACAGAGCAGGACTCAGCCGTCGGTGCTCAGTCCGATGAAAAAGGGTATCTCGAGACAATGTGGTGTTCTAGACGATACACCGGATCGGAAGAAAAAGAAAGTGGAATAATTTTGTTTCCAAGTGGCTCAAGTTCAAGGAGATGAAGAGGTGTGATGTGAGATTGAATTTTCCGTATGAAGATCGATATTGTAATAACTTGAGTTATGGATCGGAACCAATATCCTCGAAACATAAGACCATAAGAGGATCACTATGTGCAGCATATCACCTCACTAAAAAAGCTTTAGCAGCCGGAGTACCTAAGGATCATATGGGTATGGTAGCATTTTTTAAGCTGTTGCTGCGTAAGCAATACGCTTATTAATTTAACTCAGAATCGGACGAAGGTCGTCAAATATGGGAAGTCGATTTGAAGAAACGGAGTCGCCACCGAGACGGATTTATTCAAGAAATAAATTGTGACGACAAGATATGTGAAAAAGGATGTTGTGAGGTACAGGGACGATTTACTAAAGCTGGTAAGCTCGTCATGTGTCGAAGAAATGTTGAAAGTGCATACAAGTAGGTAATATCGAGTTGGTATTCACATCATCTTACGGAAAGAAATCAGTTATTTTTAATAAAAATTAAATCAGTGACGGAGAAGATGCTGATAGGAAAAAAAAAACGTACGATCTAACTATTGTTATGCAGCACTGTACATTTTTAGGACTCGCTCAATCTGTCATATGTGTGGATGAAAGACTTCGCTAAATCGAAAGTGTAGCAATGTAAGTTACTAAGTGTAAGGAATTTATAGTGAACGAATTAATTGTTTCATTAAAATTTTTTTATTAGAACATTTTTTTATAATTATATGTTGTATTTATCTTGATCTTTTGGGGCAAATAACAAAACTCTTGGTTTTTCTTTTAGCGACGTTTCGTCGACTGGAGTGTCGACCTCTTCAGGCTTTATTAACAATAATAATAAATTTTACAATGACTAATGAATATGGATACATATAGTGTAAAAATAAAAAACGGAATACCTTATTGAAAACCGTGAAGGAAACTTTAACGTGACGAGCAAATAACTCACATGCGAGTCAAAATGGCAAAGGCGCCCACATTATAATGACCATCGCTTTCATAGCCAGGCACATGTATACGCACATACAAATTTCGCAATTCAACGACCGAAATTTGTAGTTTACACGTCTTACTTATAAACGAACTAGTTATAGAAATATACATTTATTTCTAGACCGTACAGATTTGAAAAAACTTCGATAAGTGCGACTTAACTTATGTACATCTTCTAGTTCATTTATATTGTGACTATTGGAGGTAATGTAAAGCATTTCAGAGATCAAACGTTTGTTGTAATTCGGTTCTTTGTCCAATATTTTGATATTATCCCAATCAAAATTATGATCATTAGAGATTTGGTGTAAAGTTACTACCGATTCCGATTTATGGTTGTTTTGATGTTCTCGTTTTCTCTCTTTTAGTGTTCTCTTCGTTTCACCTGTATATTTTGCTAGACAGTCACTGCATGAGATTTCATATACAACATTTGTATTATCCAAAGTCTCAGTGATATTTTTTCCCAACTGTATAATATTGTTTAATTTTTTGTTTATTCTGGGAATTATTTGTATATTAAATTTTCTTGAATATCGTTTTATTTTGTCAAAGTTTTGTGGGAAGAAAGGCAAACTTATAATAGTGGTATTTAAATGAAAACGTTCTGTAGCTTTTATTATAGCATTATTAATTTTACAAAGTCTAATATTAATGTGTTTATTGATAAGGTACCTTGGATAGCCATTCTCAAGCAGCATCTGTCTTACAATTATTATATTTTCACTATGGAATGAACAATCAGAAAGTGTTATCACCCTGTCTACTAGATTGTAAATTATATTGTTTTTTTGCTGTGGTGTATGATTTGATTTATAGTGTAAGAGTGTGTTGGTAGACGATTCTTTTCTGTACCAATTAGTTATGATTTTATTATCTTGTCTTATTAGCGTCATATCTAAGAAATTAATTTGGTTTTCTATTTCTACTTCATTTGTAAATTTTTAATTTACGTCATAACTGTTAAAAACTTTGGTCACAATGTCAATATCTTTTTCTCTTATACAAGTAATAGAATCGTCAACGTATAAAAAATAAAAGAGCGGTTCCATATTATGTTTGTTTTTTAAAATCCTCCAATAGTCATTCACACAGTCGTCAAGCACCAATTCCGCAAAAAAAGGAGAAATGGGTGACCCCATTGGGGTACCAAATATTTGTTGATAAAATTTTTTATTGAAGGTAAAATATGTGTTTTCAAATAGAAACTTCGTTAACTCTATGATATCATTGAACGGAATTTTTGCACGATGAATGGGATTTACACGTCTCTCAAGGCTTTTCATAACCAAATCACACGATACATTAGTGAATAGTGAAGTAATGTCCAGGGACACCAACACATAATCATCCGGTATTTTAAAAGATTTAATTTTATGTATAAGATCTAAACTATTGTTGGTGTGGAATTTTGGTTTTGGTATACATACTTTTAAGTCATTATATAGTATCTTTGAAAGCATGTAAGTTGGACTATTGGTTAGTGAAATGATGGGTCTTATAGGAACATCTTTTTTATGTATTTTTGGGAGTCCATATGCTTTGGCTGATTGTGTATCTGTTTGTGTAATTTGTATGTTGTGAAACTTGTATTTAAAAAAATTGTTATCATTAAGATATTTTAAGTGTTCATGTACCTTTTTTTGTAAAACTTTGAAAGGATTCTTTTTTATTTCTACATATGTGTCAGTGTCACCCAGAAGCACAGTCATTTTTTCAGTATATTTGTCTCTTTCCATACATACAGAGGTATTGCTCTTATCAGATTTTAGAAAAACTAAATCTTGATTATCTTTTATATAACATTTTTTTTAATTTATACGCGCTCATATGTAATCTTATAGTGGGGTTTTTGTGCAATATATGTATTAAATACATTCAAATATGTTTTTATATTAATATCCTCTTCCTTTACTAAACAATCCAATTTTTGCACTTTCAAACTTATTAATTTTTACAGGTACAGCTGGTAATTGGGGTACCCCTTAATTTTTCCTCCGCTGGAAAAAAAAAAAATTTTTTTTTAAATTACTAACCGAGTAACGTCAGTAATAATTGAAATTTTACTCTGCTAGAAAAAAAAAATTTTTGTTATTATCCAAGCAACATTTAAACAAGACACCTTGTGCCCTTTTTTAGCTTATTGGGTTATCGGCTCACAGGTGACGTTTGCGAAAAAATTATTGTTACTGGCCAAGATTGGTAATTATATTTAAATTAAGCGCGAAACTTATATTTACCAATTCTCGGGGTTATCAATTTAAATTCCCCGTCTCTCATGTCACATGGCACCTGAGAAAAACGATTCCCGGGCCATGCCTCCAGCACCAGCCGTATGACATTTATTTATGAAACTGTCTGGAAAAAGCTTTCCCTTACTACTCTCTTGATTTCTAAAACACGTTCTTCACCAGAGACACACATGGTGAAAAGTCGAGAGCGAATCACAAACTGACGAAAAATAAGTAACATGGTACCAAAAGACACATGCAATAAGGATTAGCAAGCAGGGGTGGGAAAATAGCCCAGCAGGGACATTTATGAAATTTTTCTGTTTGGACAATACACTTCGATTTCCTATTAAAATATTTTACTTTGAATTTCTGCGTCGTTCTTAACTATATTAAACTCAGCTGCAAGTATGGTATTAACTTTCAGAGCACGTCGTTGATTCAGAATTTCTTTCACATTGGGAACAAATTCTTTTTTTGCAGTTGTCTGCCTTGAGTAACATTGCCGAGATTGTGGATGGTTTGCGAAGTTTGCTTCGCATTAATGACTGGCCCCCTTGGTCTGTCCGTTTCATCTTCTGCAGCCTATTTGTGTACTCACTGAAATGGTGCGCTACAAAAGCGTGGATTGCTCCGTGTGTCGTCGAATAAGTACAGTTTTTTTTCTCCTTATTGTTATTGTTGATTGTATTATGTCTTTCCTTTCTTTCTAATTTGTCATTGCTGTGTTGTTTTTTCCTAATGTGTTGTTAATTTTTTTTGTTATTTTTTCCTAATGTATTATTGTTTTTTTCTAATTTTGTTCCTAACTTGTTGTTCTAGTAATTTTTCTTATTTTGAGAGTACCATGGTTCGGTAAGCTGTTTTATATTTATATTTTTTTGGCTGTGTGCTAAAATGTATTTACTATTTTTCATTTTTGTTCTTCCCTTTTCCTGTTAGCTTTGCTTCCAGCTCATCGTCGACCCGTATGCCTTCTTTCACATGCCAAGGACCACGAATTTCAAAAAATAGATTCAGTATGTATTTTATCAACATTGTTCTTGTAAAAAGGGGAAGGATTTGATTGCCTGATGTCTGCAGGTTGCGTATTTATTTATCTATTTCTATTACAATGTTTATATTTTCGTTGTTTTCTCGAAAAAGGGAGAAAAAAAATATTCACAGTGCTTATTTTGTAGTACCATGTTCCTTTTCCTTTTCGTTTTCTGTTAGGTAGGGTGCATATTTCGTTGCCTCTTTGTATTTTCACATGATAGTTTTTATAGTCTATGCCTATTATCTCGTATGGCTCCTCAAAATGGTCGTCATACTATCCTTTGAACGGCTCTTTTAGTATATGGACTATTTCTTCTTCCATGAAGAACGTCATGATCAGTTTTCTGTCGTAATAATATTTTGACCAGTATTTATTTTGTGTTTGTGCCATCACAGCTAGTGTTCTTGATTGAGTAAGTGACTGCGTTATATGGTCAAACAGATCTGTGTACGTTTGTCCACTCTCTGATAGATTGTTAAAAGTTTTACCCACTGGCCGAATAGGAGTTCGTACAGCGTGAAATTTGTTGATTCATGTTCAGCAGTATCGTAAGCTAACATGCATAGTGGGGGCAACTCATCCCATCTTTTAGTTTTGTCATGATATGATTATAAATATTTCGACAAGATGTGATGCATGCGCTCGATTGCGTCATTACTCTGTGGCTGAAATACTGTACTGCCAAGTTTTTCCATTTTAAATAACCTGCTGATTCTTGCATTGTTTTATTCTTAAAGTGAGTTTCCCTACCAGACATTAGTTTTTTGGGGTTAAAAAATACGCAATAAATTTGTTCGTTAATGCCTTTACGGTTTTTTCGGCCGTTGCGCACTGTAAAGGCGTTAATACAATACGTCTTGTCAACCAGTTTTGAATGGATAAGATATGGATATTTCTTTTGGTCCATAGTTTGTTTACTGGTTCATAGAAATCTATTGATATTTTCTCAAATGGTCTGCTTGGAGTATCTATGATTAACATGGTCTGTTTTGTTTTTACTCGGATGAGTTTTTTCAATTTGACTATGTATAGATTTTTTTCATGGGTGGACTGTTTATGCACAGCTGAAATAGAATCAGCAAAATAACAGCAGTAAGAATCATCTTGTTTGTGTATCGACAGGTCCTTTGTTCGAATTTGACTACTAGCCTATGTATAATGTGTTTTATTAGTGGACTGTTTACGCACAGGTAAAATCAGCAGTAGGAGTTATCTTGTATTATTATTACCTTTCTACGTGTAACTAAGAGATCCAACGATACACTTACCTGTAGAGTACATCAGCATCTATCTTTCATCAG